>NW_018127943.1:2998749-3058335 GCF_001952655.1 Monopterus albus | reverse complement strand
GGATATTTGTTTTTTACAGTAATAGCGTTCAAGCCACAATAATCTATGCAAGGACAGAGGCCACTGTCCTTCTTCCCCACAAAAAAGAACCCTGCACCCAGGGGTGAGGAAGAAGGACGGATCATACCTGCACACCGAGCAGTTTCTATGTACTCCTCCAGAGCCTGTTGTTCGGGTTTGAGATGCGGAAGAGGCGAATGTCGGGCAACGGGGCTCCCGGGTACAGGTCAATAGCACAGTCGTAGGGTCTATGAGGAGGCAAAGACTCAGTGGCCAGGTGTTTGCTGAACACCAGCTGGAGATCATGGTAGACCGAGGGGACAGATGATAGGTCAGGTGGCTCCGGAGGTGTCAGAAGGGAGGATGTGGTGGGTTGTCCGGCCAGAAAACAGGTCGATGCACAGGTGGGGCTCCATTGGGTAATGGTTCCGGTGGTCCAGTCCACGGAGAGGTTGTGTTGGACCAGCCAGGAGTGACCCAAAACCAGGGGTGTGTCCGGGACAGAGAAGATGTGAAAACGGATGTCCTCATGGTGATTTCCGGCGATGGTGAGGTGAAGAGGTGGAGTCCGGTGAGTGATGTGGGTCAACAGCCAGCCATCAATGGCCCGGGTCTCAATGGCACGGGGGAGACATTCCGGGGTGAGGCCTAGTTGTTCCACCAGGACCGGGTCCATAAGATTACCCCCGGCTCAGACTGTCTCCCACTGTAACAACACAGCCAAATTTCAGACACCTTCTAAAGATTAAAATATACTCAGTTTGGCTGAGAAAAGACATTTTTCATAGTAGTTCACAAAAAATTGTTCATTGGTTTCACACATAACTGTTGTGAACATTGTCTGTAAAGTGTGCAATACAGTCATTGTGGACAGAAACCAGACAATGTGCAGAAGAATCTATATGCACTGCCAGCTAAAATATCATTTTTTATATATTAACATCTCATTGTGTTTACAGATTTCCAATACTGAAAGATGCCATGTTGCAGGCTTCCTTCCTGAATAAATTAAATCCTCCTGAAGGGAAATCAATCGACTTCACTCTCTGAAGGTGTTTATTAGTATGAAAACAGGGATGGGATCCCAGTGAGGAGGATTGTCCTGTATAACTGGTCATCCATCCATGGAAACTGTCAGTCCTCCTTCACCGGCCCTGCCCGGTGTTGGCCTTTTGTTCTACCCTAGTCCTTATAGCCAAACCAGCCCACATGTCTGTCTCTCTTCTGGGATCACTGCACACTTCCACCTATGATTATGAACATATTAAAAAAGTAAATATTAAAAAACAATGTCATACAATGCATGAACTTTAGCTGAATACTTTGTTAGTACCCCAGAAGAACAAACTAGGGAAGAACACAGTCTCAGAAGGTTTCTCATAAAAACCATGCACATCACATCAGCAGCACAAGTTCTTTCAAAAACTGGTGAAGTTTGACGTGAAATTGTCCTGATGCCTAAGGGCAGCTTCAGACTATACACAAACTACATAAATGCAGCTGTAAATGCAAGGCTCACACATGTATTTATGTACACAAGCAGTGGCAGTCCCTCATCTTGGCAGATGTGATACACCTCCCACCCAAATGGAGCAAGAGTCACTGGCTCATGGTCTTAATCAGGTCATGTGATTTATCCAGTAGAAACAAATATTGCTGCCAAAGAGGAATGAATTCTTTTGCTTCTATTAAACTGCTGCTGGTAAAGGAAAAAGAACAGGTCTGCGTTTGCCCTATCATAAAGATGCTGATGAACATGAACAACTTTGCACAGCCTGTCTTGTTTGTTTTATTTTGTTTAGTGTATTTTTTGTTTTGATAATGGTAACAGTTTTGCCATAACTGACCTCAAAGAAACAGCACAGGAGGGGTTAATGAGACAACCAAATCCATTCTAGTACTTGGGCTGCTGTACTATTCTCTGACCTTTGACCTCTGTATGGAGGCAAGAGGAAAAGGCTATAAAATACACACAAAACCTAAGCTTTCTACAGTTAGCCAGTGAGCAGTGTGTGCATGTGCGCCTATAAATGTGTTTCTATTTGTGAAGCAAAAATACCACAGGTCCCTCCAAGCCATTTATGCACCTGCTGGACACCTGTTGGTGCGTCTCCTGATCCTCTCGGTGAAGATGGAACTAATCTGACCTGTGACACCGAGTCTGGACAAGCTGCTGCGACAACGACAAGACGTGCCAGCTCCAGCTAACATGTGGGGTTAATGCTAATGATGTGTGGACACAGTCTGTCAACAGGTGGTAAATGAGGAGCGACAGTGGAAGACATTTTGTAGGTCAGGTGTGTAGCTTGTCAATGGTGCTGCTGAAGAGCGAGCACATTCCTAAACCAGCAATCCACTTCACAATCTTTTAAACCGCTGATGAGAAACAGCTGAGCGTTACCAGTATTTTTGCTAAAGTTTGATGCGCTCTTCTTCCTGTGTGTCTTGCTTTTCTTTGCATACCAAAGCCGGCCTGAAAAAAATACAAGTGAAAAGAATTTAGCTTTTAAAGATGAATTATTTCAATCCACTAGATGCTGCAAATTGTAATATCATGTAAATCAGAGTGGATGTAAAATGTTTACATTTGCAGTGTCTTAGTCACACTGTTTGCATTTCAGTATTCACCTTGGTGTTCTCGACTTCTGTCTGTAATAGTTTTCTTCAAGCTCTCTCTGTGTTGCTGAAAGCTTTTCCCTAAGAAAAGCAAATGGAACCAGATCAGATACCCAACACTCTAAATTTATATACACAAATCCAGTGTCTTTTCCACTTCAAAAGTCTCTAGTTATTTAAAAATGTGTTTGAACATTTTGGATGTCTTGAATGATAACTGATGAATGATATCACTGGTGAATGCAACGGAGCTCATACTGTTCTCAAACTTTCCTGACATGCTGGAAAACAGGCAAAACGATGGCCTGCTTTTCATTTCTACTGCTTAACGTCCTTTAATTCCAGCCACAACAGGCCTTGGGTCAAAGAGTAATCACATAGAAGGTGTTTGTTTTAATCTGCTTGTTATGCCAAATGGGGGTGTTTCCTGCCAGGATGGTTCATGTAGTGTCAGGTTAGTTATTAGTGATTAAGTATATTCTTCACGTAGTAAAATTGTTTTAAAACTTTAATAATTGTTGCTGTTTTTTGTTTTGCTAGTATCACTGACTATACCTTTAATGCAGTTTGTACAGTTGGAGTAGTTTAATACTCCAACTGTTATATACCTGTATACCTGAATACAAAAGTAAAAAAAACACAATAGAAAAATAATTACACATTTTACCATACCTGTACAGATTCTTCTACATGTTTACATTGTAGTAGTGTGGCCTTGCAGCTGGAATCTGCCGTTGTAAAGCAATAAACTTTCAGCTGTGAAACCAGTTGGTTTTCAAAATCAATTGTTGCTCTGATTTTCTGTCCCAAAGCAATTTACTGCAATGTGTCACTTACTGTAATCCAGTAGATTCTAACTTTTTTTTGTGCAGACATGTCTGAATAAAATACTATGGGATATTTTACTACTAGCTGTGTACTATTTTGAATGTATTCAGCTCTTTATTATTCATAATGAAGTGGCCATTTCAGCATTTTCAGGGCAATTCTTCAGGAAATGCATTTGTCTAGTTAACACTCTTTTCCCAAACTGTGTATATGAATTACTAAATACCCTGCAAAGAAGCAATACAGGAACTGTTAGAGTTACAGTATAATGTTTTGTAAATTAAACACTGGTCAAAAATAAAATCAGCAGTACTTTGCAGCATGATGTACTGATTGTAGCAATACAAGCTAGAGACAAATCATAGGCTTAAGGACTGTTATCAGCAGAAATGAAACAACACAATAATACTGACACTGGTGTAGAGGAACTACCCCAAAACTCTGCAGACTACAGCAGATTGGATGGAAGACATTAACACTGCAGCCGCTTTAAGCGCCAGTGCTTCTCTCCCCTTTGCTACCTAAAGAGCAGCCATTTAACGTCTGTGACAATAACACTTTTCCTGTTGAGTGTACCATTTTGTATAGCTCACAGAATGCAACAATAAAACAATTGTTCTATAAAATTGTTTTTACAATTATAAATAACTTAATATAATAGAAATATTTCTATTTGTTTGATAAATGACTTTGCATAAAACTGTGATATAACAAGAACCTTAATAAAACAAAACATAAGAAACTCCAGTCCATCCCTGCACCGCGCGGTAACAATCACCTCCTCTTCAAGTGAGGAGAATGTCCAAGCGACAGTTTACCACTGTCCATCCTTCATTTTTCAGCCTCAAAGAACACACATTTTTGCTCTTCTGTTTACCTCCTTCTGCCCTGAGAGTCTTTTTGAGGCAACCTTGTGACCTCTAGCACAGCCAGGAGGTGGGCACCCACTGTGGCTCAGTGTCCAGCTTGCCTATCAGCCTCTGCAGCTCGTGGAGAGCCTGGTCCAGACCCATGTTCACAATGGTTGCATCAAAGAAGTGGCTAAAATTGTGCTCCATTTCTCGGGCCTTTTCAATGACCTCCTTCAGCTCCTCGGGCTGTGGGCAGAAAACGAGACATCAAACCATGCAGGTGAGAAGGTGATGACTCTTTAAAATGATATTATTGTGATAGCTCTGTGTCTCTTATTTCAAAATGTGATGCTTGTTCACTTCTGATGAAAACCAAGTCGAAAGAATCAGTTTTTTCTCTGTCTTTCTTCATGAAGAATCCGTGAGGTTGAAAATGGACTTTGAAAGCGCTTTTAACAGACCTATCTAGCTCTGTGCACTTTCTTTTCTGACATAAATCTTAAATGTTGCTCTCATTCTGCAAATAACTCCATGCATTATATACGAACTATAACGTTTACAACATACATATTAACTTCAAAGAAAAAAAAAAAGCCATTTTACAACAATGTACCTTTGGTGTTTTGCCCTCTGTGGCCAGCAGAGTGCGTAGTCGTTCCTGAGAAGGAGGAGCGATGAAGATGACATAGGGCTTGAGGTTGGAAGACCTCAACACTCGCAGTGACTGACAAGAAGAACGATAGGGACATAAGAGTATATGAAATGGAAGGAAAGATCAAAAAGGTTTGCCAAGTCAGTCAGCAATGATGACATTTTATCAACCAAAAACAGTTTTGAAATTTATGTTCTGGATATGAAAAGGCACAGTTATATTTAGGTTAAGATCAAGAGGGAGGAATACAATGGGCTTTATAATTAACATGTTAGACAGAAAAAAGGTTGAGAAATTAATCTGCCAGTCACAAGTACTGAGTCTCCTACCCTGGTGTGCAGGCAGAGTAAACAGATGCGGCCAGAGCTGATGACCTGTCGGACAGAGTCTGTGCTGGTGCCGTATAAGTTTTTCTCATATTCACCCGACTCGATAAACCTCCCGGCCTTCAAGTCGGCTTCAAACGCTGACCGACTCACAAAATGGTACTCGCGTCCATTTCGTTCATGTATCCTTGGGTTTCTGGTTGTATCTGGACCATAAAAAGGACAAATAATTAGTTGAATCTGACTTATTACAAAAACTTGTCAAACTATTTGTTCTACTCTTTCTTTAAAATGTAATCAGCCTTTTCAAAGGAGTAGTTTAACTTTATATTCTGTGCTAGTGTAATAGTGTAACTGGTTGTAAAACTGGAGCATTTTGTGAAGTCCCAGTGGACCAAAGGTGATGTTCATTTAAATTCTCCGAGTGCATGTTTAATTTGCATTCCTTTTAATTTATTGAATGTATGTCATCTGTGTGTCTGTGTTATTGTGCTGTTTTATTTTTGCACTGATCCTATTTATTTTATTTTTGTTATTTATTGTGATTTTATTCTGCCCGTGTGAAGTACTTTGGTCAACTGGATGTTGTTTTTAGTGCTATGTAAATACATTTGATTTGATTTAATTTGGTATGGGAACACATTTGGTTCCTCATCTGAAATCTTGAAAAAAACAGTCACATATTTAACGCTGCCGTGTCCCCAGGCCTTCACAAAACATGGACTTACGTGGAACAGCGACAGCAAACTTTTCTGGCTCAGTGGACAGAAGCCTCCGACGCAACTCATCATGACCACTGTTTGTCGGACCGATCAGAGCTATGGGGCGTTTACGATTTGCGGGCTGGTGATAAAGGGACATCTCCTCATAGGTCAGGATGTCATCATAGTCTGAAGTAACAGCACAGGAGGGGTTAATGAGACAACCAAATCCATTCTAGCTCTTGGGCTGCTGTACTGTTCTCTGACCTTTGACCTCTGTGTGGAGGCAAGAGGAAAAGCCTATAAAATACAAACACAAAACCTAAGCTTTCTACAGTTAGCCAGTGAGCAGTGTGTGCATGTGTGCCTATAAATGTGTTTCTATTTGTGAAGCAAAAATACCACAGGTCCCTCCAAGCCATTTATGCACCTGCTGGACACCTGTTGGTGCGTCTCCTGATCCTCTCGGTGAAGATGGAACTAATCTGACCTGTGACACCGAGTCTGGACAAGCTGCTGCGACAACGACAAGACATGCCAGCTCCAGCTAACATGTGGGGTTAATGCTAATGATGTGTGGACACAGTCTGTCAACAGGTGGTAAATGAGGAGCGACAGTGGAAGACATTTTGTAGGTCAGGTGTGTAGCTTGTCAATGGTGCTGCTGAAGAGCGAGCACATTCCTAAACCAGCAATCCACTTCACAATCTTTTAAACCGCTGATGAGAAACAGCTGAGCGTTACCAGTATTTTTGCTAAAGTTTGATGCGCTCTTCTTCCTGTGTGTCTTGCTTTTCTTTGCATACCAAAGCCGGCCTGAAAAAAATACAAGTGAAAAGAATTTAGCTTTTAAAGATGAATTATTTCAATCCACTAGATGCTGCAAATTGTAATATCATGTAAATCAGAGTGGATGTAAAATGTTTACATTTGCAGTGTCTTAGTCACACTGTTTGCATTTCAATATTCACCTTGGTGTTCTCGACTTCTGTCTGTAATAGTTTTCTTCAAGCTCTCTCTGTGTTGCTGAAAGCTTTTCCCTAAGAAAAGCAAATGGAACCAGATCAGATACCCAACACTCTAAATTTATATACACAAATCCAGTGTCTCTTCCACTTCAAAAGTCTATAGTTATTTAAAAATGTGTTTGAACATTTTGGATGTCTTGAATGATAACTGATGAATGATATCACCGGTGAATGCAACGGAGCTCATACTGTTCTCAAACTTTCCTGACATGCTGGAAAACAGGCAAAACGATGGCCTGCTTTTCATTTCTACTGCTTAACGTCCTTTAATTCCAGCCACAACAGGCCTTGGGTCAAAGAGTAATCACATAGAAGGTGTTTGTTTTAATCTGCTTGTTATGCCAAATGGGGGTGTTTCCTGCCAGGATGGTTCATGTAGTGTCAGGTTAGTTATTAGTGATTAAGTATATTCTTCACGTAGTAAAATTGTTTTAAAACTTTAATAATTGTTGCTGTTTTTTGTTTTGCTAGTATCACTGACTATACCTTTTAATGCAGTTTGTACAGTTGGAGTAGTTTAATACTCCAACTGTTATATACCTGTATACCTGAATACAAAAGTAAAAAAAACACAATAGAAAAATAATTACACATTTTACCATACCTGTACAGATTCTTCTACATGTTTACATTGTAGTAGTGTGGCCTTGCAGCTGGAATCTGCCGTTGTAAAGCAATAAACTTTCAGCTGTGGTCTGATCCCTACCTGGAATGAGTCCAGCCAGAGGCTGGTTGTCCTCGTCTCCATCTCTGTAGGCCTGCCACCAGCTGGGATCATCCTGACTGATGACATGGAGGATGTCTCCCTTCTGGAAGGACAGACCCAGCTCTCGACAGGGCACAAAGGGGTCATCAGAGGGGTCATAGTCAAAGTAGGCTTGTACGTGCATCTGAGGATGGGGTGAACAGTGTCAGTGTTGGGGGCTGTATGCACACAGACAGGCATTCTCACACACACACAGACGCCCACCTAATAAGAGACTTACCACAGTCTGTCTCTGTGGGGCAGGTTTAGCCTGAGAGCTTGGGATAAGGAGGAAGGTCAGAATGCCATGCATTTGTTGCTGGTGGAAAAAATGAGAAATGACAAAAACATAAAAAAGGGTGAGATGGGGGGAACCGTGGACCTGTCTGTGGGTCTGCCTGAAGAGCGCAACAGCCTGTGCTGTCTCTCTTTCGTGACCAACTTAAAGTAGCAGTTAAAAATAAATGTTTTAAGCCGGTAGTAAAACTGAAAACTACAACCCCAAATCAGAAAAGTTGGGACGGTATGTAAAATCAAAAGAAAATAGAGATGTACAAATCATCTGGATCCTGCAATACACTGAAAACAATACAGCAGCACAGTATTTGATAGGACACCTCATCAATTTTTTCCTTTGTTCAAAATCAAGAATCGATTTGGGGCTGGAGCTCACTAGCCCTGATAGAGTAGCTACTTCACAAGGCTGCCTGTGAAAGTCACTATGCTAACACCGGCTGTATCATTGTGATATTTAATAAATATTGTTCAGTCCAATATGCTAAAAGTGTTGAACACAAGAAACATCTGTGATCTTGTTGGTCAGTCGGCCCACCTCATCATAGACTTCGTGAGGCGTCCCAGATGCAGCATTGTCATTTACTACGACACACTATACAAGGTAAAACAATCGACTGTCATGTCCTACATTGTTTGTCGGATCTGATGCCCTACGTTTGTCGTGTCAGGCTGTTATTAGGCTTAGATCGTAGTCTGAACTGGGCATAATGTGACCTAGTGGTTCAAATTTCTAAGCTATTAAATGTACACAGTAAATAAATTTCAGAACCTGGAGGTACACTATAACAATTCTCATGAAATTAAAACAAAGTTGGAACAGAGCTAGCTGTCCACAAACTACTGTACAATAAATAATCACAAGTGTACTTGGCACCATTTGAATAATCCCTGGTCTTTACCAGTAAATCGTGGACTTCATTGATATGTTTCCCACGTATAGGAATTCCATTGATTTCCAGGATCTCATCTCCCTCACTGAGGAGGCCGCTCCGCTCTGCTGCTCCGCCTTTCACCACACGACTCACCACCACACTGTCCATGTCGTTACGCACTGTCGCACCCTGATTGCCAGACAGAAACACGGAGTTCAAACACAGTGAATGACCGAGGTGATCTCACAAGACAAGCAACACACTGAATAATGAAAATGCAAAAGAAACACAGCGACTATAATATTTCTCCCCATTTTGTTTGAAATTCTTTCATGTATCGAAGTAGTAAACATCTCTTTCAGTTTTAATAAAGATGTTTGTGATTGGCTTTCACTTTGCACCGTGTCAGAGGGTATCGGTATAAAGTTGAATGTTCCTTAACCTTCCCCTGTAGTGTAGCTGGGCACTTTTCGAATCTCTCCAGCCCTGCAGGGGCGGCGGGCTGCAAAGTCAGGTGTCATTCACGGTGAGTGGTAGCTGTCACCGACCCAAGCTTTTGAATTCAAATGTATGAATGCACCGTAATAGACAATGACAGTATCTTACCAGTGGAGTGTCACAGGCTTTCTCCAGCCGCACCAATTTAACTGTCTCTCCAAGGTACTGGGTCATGATTTCTTCTGCCATTTCCTGCACTGCCACACTGTCGTGGGTTTGCATCAGTGCCTGCCATATAAAACGAGTACAGGCACACATAAAAACCAATAGTATGCACATTCAGAAATGTTAAAAACATGTAATAGACAGAAATAATGGAGGAGGCAGTATGAGGTACAGAGAATGATAGGGGAAGCTGTCCCTCATAACAGCTACAGTATGATTGGCGTGGAAATTAAATGATCATAAATCTAGTACAGCTTCAAACAGTTCATGGTTTGTGCTTTGGATATGAACTAACAAAAGATAAATAACAGCAAACAAGTTTCCAAATGCCATCCCTTAGATGTGCACCTGCTACCAGAAAAAGCTTTTTAACAAGATCAGTCAGCTAACCCACCTGCAAGCCAGAAATTATACAGAAATTGCTCCTTCACTTCATTTAATGTGACAAGTGCTTCATTCCCCACAATTAATAACTGTCACACCAAATTAGTTCCTCTATCCTGCAGCAAAGGGACCCGAGAGAGCAGAGGCCAAGCTAAGCTTTGGCATACATGCAATCTGTCTTAATCTCCCCTTGCATTTAGGATCCACCGCCATCAGTCATCAAACACCTTGGACTAACTCCGCTCCTGAGGAAAATGTGCCCTAGAAAATGGTGAGAGGGAGACAGGTGGACTTGAGGGGGGCCCTATTCCTCTCACACATACCTGTCTCAATTATTTTGAGTACAAGGTTGTTTACCTGCATAGACTACAGGGTGATTCATGATCCTCCACTCCCTGCAGAGAAACCAACATAATTTGTTCCACTTTCTGTGCCACAAGGCAGAACCACATCAGATACTGACGCCCCTGCTGGCAACAAGGTTCTGACTCAGTGGAGTGTTTAACAAGCCAGTGCGACAACTGTGGTTACAGGGGGTCAAACATCAGACCCCTGGCACTCCTTTGTCAGAACCCTCAACTGTAAAATGGAAGCAGTCATACACCCGAGGTCTTTTCTCACCGTACTGACTCACTAATGGAGGATGGCAGCCTGAATATTTACTTCTTTTTGAATGATTAATTACACATACTTTAAATCTTTCATAGCCCAAAACACCTCCACTAAAATATTGGCTTACTTTTATCTAGATGCTCTGTCAAATAGGCCAGAGTAGATCAAAAATGTCCACTACTGAATAATTTTTTACTGCTGGAATGTATGTATTAGCAGTATCATGCAATTATTTTTAATATACATTCAGCGGCCACTTTAATAGTTACACTTATACAATTGTATGCACTTCAGTGCAAAGCGTCTGTGTTAATGAAGCTCAAAATGTATAAACTCAATTATATATTTATTACTGAGGTCATAGTTAAAAGTGGTGTAGCACCGGACTACATTATATTCAGAGGTGTCTATCAGAATCAGAATATTAGGAACACCTCTAAATATAATGTAGTCCAGTACAACATGACATTTAACTATTTCACCAAAGACTGAAACATTTTGAGCATCATAAACAGAGATGTTAAGGTGGAAGTGTTGCAATGAATTGCATACAATTGGACAGGTGTACCTAATAACGTGGCCAGCAAGTTTATTAAATACTCTGTGGATCACAGGTTACGTCTTGTAATTTGTCTGACATCATTAATGTACTGTATTTGAGAAGAGAATTCACCTGTCATGAGGACATATTCCCCTTACTAGAGCTAGTCATTTATCTAAACTATTCTAAATGATTGCAAAACTACTATAAATTACACTAATATACATCATGCTGCAGGGCATGTTCAGCACCAATACACAAGAAGACAAACCAGCAAGATGCTTGACATTTCTCGTTTTTAAATTAATTTAAAGGAATGTGACAAGCACACTGTGACACAGAACACAGATTTCGACTTGCTGTTTTGTTACCAAGAGACCTGACCCCCATTATAACCTAATTTACATAATGTTCTTTCTTGAGATTCATCTTTGGATCAAAGCACTGGCTAGTTTACCTTGACAATACACCCTCAATAAACAGCAAACGACAACACACAAAATGAATGTGTCATAAAGGAACTAATTTGTAAAACAAGCTCCTGCCTAGCGCTGGCACCAGCATGACAGGACCTTATGACTTCCTTCTTGACGTGGCTGCTTTGTCATTCTTTCCTGATGTACTGTATCATGATGGAGCAATTTGTCAAATGTTCTGCCTTTTAACCAAGAATATATTATGGAGGCAAAGTGAAACTGCCCATCAACTGCCTTTGAGCTGGTACAGTAAGCTGGCAAGTACTTCTTTTTCCCATCATATTGTAGCTCTTGAACTGTTACACTGCACCCTGACCTCTGACCTCCAAGAAGAAGGTGCGAGAGAAACAAAAACCATACTGAAAGCAGTATAGTATAACAGTCATGTTTCTAGTAGTCTAATTATCAACTTTTTGACTAAATAAATGAGTTGGTTTATGAGGCATTTGCTGAGCCTCACTTGGCGATGGCTTAAAATCCTTTTGGGTCAAAGGGAGATATGATAAGTCACAGCTGGTACGTTGATCTCTGACCTGGAGATGAGGGTTTGTGAGCAAGGCCTTGAGCTCCACACCTTCCTTCTGGTGGCTGGACTGGAGAATCTTATGAACCTGCAGAGAAATACAGCTCTAATATGCAGCTGGAACACCAGCATCCTCACCGACAGACTACTGTGCTCCGAAGGAGACGAAGCTGCCTGCTAATAGAGCTAGCTTGTTCAGATAATTACTGTCGAGCATCAGAACAAGTTCTGAACTGGCATTAGCTGGATCGACTGACCACATATTCTCATTCTAAGTGGTTAGTTTGACACCTGAAAAATGTTAAAACTTAATAAAGTGGCATAATACCCTGTTTCATTTTAAGTCTTTTATTTGTTTTCTCCTGTTACACTGTCCTGTTAAATCATGTGGTTGTTGTGTTGTCATTTAGTGAGACAATAATAATGTTTGTGGCTGTTTAGGAAATCATGACAATATGCATTTTGAGGTTCTGTTACTCTGTCTTTCTGCCTCTTCCTTTTCATCCCTTGCGTGGAGCTTAAGCCATTACACTAATCGAAGGTCTCACTAACAAGGTGACACACTTTCCCCTTCCCCCAGCAGAACTGCCCACACTACTGTAAGCTGCTGGAGTTTCTTTTTCTGGTTTCCTGGATCCTGGCATTCTACCTGTGGTGTGCTGTACCAAAGGCTGCTGAGAGATTTACACTTAGTTTAGAGCCACTGCAGCTCAAACAACATTGTTATGTGTTTTTAAGTGCTTTGGGAGCTCGCCTAATGGATGAGTGCACACACTGATTTACTGTACATAGGAAGGCGACGTGTTGTGCGTATGAGGCAGGACAGACCATCTCACTCAGTCCCTGTGTTCAAAACCACTGCTCTCAAGACTGGAATAGCAATTCTGTATCAGTGTTGCTTGGTGCCCTTTGAATGAGCTCTACCCTAGCTCACAGCATCCTATTTCATCACAACAAAGATGACTCCTATACATCTAGCCATCAGCTTAATTAAAAAATACTGCACTGAAAAGCCTACATTACATTCTTTTATGTTTTACTTATTAAAAGTTGACACTAATGATAATGAAGTAGCTACTATGATCACCACTGAGCCATTTCCATAACTGTTCATAATGCAACACAAAGGGCTTTCACATAATTTTTGTTTTCAGCTTTAACAAGCTGCTTCAAAGTGACCATTTCTCATACCTCCTGGCAAAGGTCCTGTGCTTGTGCTGTGAGTGGTGAGGTGGGACTGACTCTGCTCATCTGCTGGGACACAGTGCTGTAGATAGTGTAAGCATTTCTGAAGTCCTCCTTGGCAAGGAGCTGCATTATCAGCTCCACGTCCTGCTGGCTCTGTGCGTCAGTCAGGCACTGCTGTACCCACTTCAGTGCTTGCAGCAACTCATCCAGTTCTGAGAAAGAAACCCAGACAGTGAGGGGACTGGTACAGAGGCAATATATATGAACTGTATTTACACCAATAAAGAGATTCTGATACATTTAGAGGTGCAAACATTTGAAGGGGACTCCCTCAGTTATTTTGCTTTTGCTGTGTATATATGTAAAGTACGGATCCTGTTGCTAAGCTGCTGCCTTTCAGAGTAATAGAAATACAGTATCTTTACACTTGTGTGTCTGACAGGTGAGTCAGAAGGCAGCAGAATTCAAACTATATTTTGTGTGGGAGTCTCCCTCCTTGAGATTTTCTGATTTTTCTCCTCAACAAATGATGTGAAGAAATCAAATATTGATCCTCTGCAGTGGAGGACTAGAATTACACTGCTGCACCTCCAAAGTGCCTAGGACTATTCATTTTTATTCAAGTCACACTACTTAGTGTTTGGACTGGAGAGTTATCGCGGCAGACAATTTAATTTAATAACATTTAATTAGAAAATGCATTTTCTGTATTTGATCTTTTTGTAAATACAACAAATAACACTACAGTAATTAGTCTCAAACTACAAACAAAGCGCGTTTACTTAAAAAGGGAAAATTTAATTAAATTCTGCAGACAAAATAATGAAAATAATATCTTTTGCACACAAACAAACCAATATGGTGATCTACAGTGGTTATGTACTGTAGCTGCAACACCCTTTTACAGGGTTAAAGTAATAGAATAATACTCTTTTATTTTCCTGGGGCCACTAATTAAGTGTGTTCTTCAGTCCAAAACTGGGGCCAAGGCACAAACCCTCTCCTCCGCTATGACCTCTGCTCTGCCCTCTGCTCTGCCTTGTCATTGTTTTGCTTCCTTTTGTTTTCAGTGCCCTCCCTACTCTTCTTCCAAGATCTGAGTCCTTTGTAACCTTCCTTCCTCCTTCCACCCTCTTTGACCCCTGTAAAGACCTCACAACCATCACACGCCCTCCTCTTGACTCACCAGCTGCGGGATCCTGGGACCATGTGTCTTTGGTGGCCTTTTCCTTCCCCTCAAAGGTAGGATTGTCAATCCCCACCTTGGGGTTTTGTGATAGCTTCTTGAGCCTCAGTGAAGCACTGGGCTTGATGTCATACTTTCCCCTGTTGTCCTCCTCTCTCTCCTTCCTCAGCTCCTCCTGGTAGTGCTGGATCCTCTCCATGTGGGTGCTGCACTGTGGGGATGTGTCCTCTCCTGGACAGTCCACGGCCCTCTCCCTGTGGCTCTTGGCCTGGCCAGAGTCCTCTTGCACATAACCGTTCAAATGGGATGTGATCATCCCTGCAGCAGCAGCAGCAGCATACAGCTTCAAACGAATGTTTGCTGCAATCTACTTGGTTGCTACGAGGCACTGGGGCTGAGACTTCTCAAATCAGGAGCCATAAGATGACAGTGAAGTATGTAGTCCTTTATGTTCTCTATGTGATCTGGCATCATGAAATACAAGCAGAGTTAGAATGGATTTCCTTGTTATTTTCACACAACTTTGTGTTTACATGGTTGACATTAGTATTGTTAAAAACTGTACATTTCAAAGAGGACATGGCAAAAATGAGAAACTATAAAATATAAAAAATATATAAGATAAAATAAAAATCCCTGACTGTCACTTTTATCACATTCTTAGGAAACTATAGCTTCATTCTCAAATAATGTTAAGTACACACCATTATTGGGACTGTTGTGGATTATAATCTATTTTAAGTATCATTACTAAATTTGACAGTCTGAAAGATGGCCAATTTGGATTTATGTTAATCTATATTTTATAACATTCTGCAAAAACTGTCACTGAGTGACAAGTGAAAGTGATCCCTGCCAAAAAAGGAGGATATACAGTATATCTAAAGCCAAAAGCATGTCTTCATCTTTCACATAGTTACATTAGCTTCTGGTTAAAAACTATGCAGAGGTTTAGGTAGGGCTCTTTCTCTAACCTGCTTTTGGCTTAAATATACTGCACCCTAAACAAATCGATATATGCATTACCAGGAACCAAAACTGTGAAAAATATCATACTTTCTATGTTAAACTGTCCTCATTGCTACTACTTACCAGGTAAAGATGCCATTTAAAAACACTCATGTACCATAAGGATAAACATGTCAATGAAAGCAACCTTTGAGGGTCATGTCCTATTGTCAGCCCTCCCCCTTTTCTACCTACTTCCCACCCCTAATTACATCTGGCAGGTCTATCCCCCAGACTCCTCCCCTGTGGAAGCATGTAGCTTCCTTAAGAGTGGTGGTGTATGGCTGACAAACAGCAGAGACTGCTAGCAGGCCATCTGTTCCTGTGGGCTTAGTTAAGCCTTGGATCTCATGCTCTACTCTAGCTCAGTGGCCACACTAGCACTGGAAGAGATGCTGGGAAGGGACAGAGGGACCTGGTTAGAAGAATGGGGAAAAACGTGCACTCCCCTAACTGACTGAAGAGGGCATTCTTCCATGTCACACATGTAATCGCTATTGAGACTGAAGCTGTACCTTGACTTTAGAACATCATATCCCAGATATTCTAATAGTAGTGTTCAGTATACTTGTTACTGACTGCTCTGTCTGAATAATGGCTGCTGTAGTTAACTATGACACTAGCATGTCTTACCATGCCATATTTAATATAACCATTCTAAAGTCCATTAACAACCTAATCCCACTCCAAATTAATAATGCTCCTCTAAGTGGTAAGCATCTTTTCTTTAGGATAGATTTCTCACTCCTTTAATCACTAATCACAACTAAACATTGAATATCATCCTGGTGCAGTCATAACAATATAACTGCACTCTGTAATTATTCTTTGCGGCGTTAAATCCATCAAAACGCTTCACAAGCGATTTGCATATACGCTCAAAGAGCACCAATATGTGAAATATTACTCATCAAGAGCTTGATTATTTGTAGGGAATTACTTTACATGTCTGCTGGACTTTAGTCACTTAGCTAGCTACATGATAGGTAACGTCAGATCAACATCAACATTAGATTTCTGACTATAATTAGCTATATGCACACACCTCGAGGATGAAAACAAAATATATTCTAGTGCATTAGTCATTGTCCTGTGGCTTAACTACCGACATGGCTTGAGGTAACGTTAACATTAGCTAGATGTAACATTTTTTCAATGAGAGTCACCGGAGGAATCACAGCAACTGAGTCTTTGCTATTGTTTAGAAATAATTACCTATTTTGTGCAACTTTACAAATGAGTGTTGCACATTCATACATCGTGGCAAAAGCAGACTTAATACATTTATAAGAACACTGTTCTTAATTTTAATGTGCAAAATTGGACTTGTACTAACCTAACAACAATGGCAAAGACTTTAGCCAAGCGCCCCTTTACCGCTAACTGCGCAGCATAACGGTAACTGTCCCGTAACAGACTGCGTTTACTCATCAACGCAACTTCAAAGACAGTAAGATGAATGGGCTGAGGTAAGAAGCTGTTATTACTTTATAATCCAACGTCCTGAAAATGTGTGTTTTACTCACAGTCTGAGAAAGCACAAGATCTCTACCGGTCTTCACGGGACCACGTTCAGCCGTTGTACTGAGTGAGTTTTGCCCAGGCACGGTTGGGGCACTTGTAGCCATTGCTGTGAAGCCGCCTGGTGTTTTGAATCGTCTCCCTGGCAACACAGCGGCACCACAGCGCCCCCTCTCCGTCATATATGTAATGACCATGTTTCCCAAGTTGTAGCCAGCAGATACACGATGTCCACGTCCGAATAATGCAGTGGTGCAAAGTAACTACAGTAAGTACATTCAAGTACTATCCACAAGTACAATTTTGAGGTATTTGTACTTCGAGTATTTCAATTTTTTGTTACTTCATACATGGACTTCACTACATGTCAGAGACAGATCAAATTATTTAAACAAAATACAGTATAATCATAAGACTTTACTGACCATCCAGGGGAAAATTCACAATTTACCCAATATTACGAGTCATATTAGTTTAGCTCCACCTTTACCAGCTTCACCATTAATGTAAAAGGTGCCATTCTGCGTAAAGTATTTACCACTACTAATAATTTTTTTTTTACTTTCACTTCAGTTTTGAATGCAGGAGGTTTACTTGTAACAGAGTATTTTACAATGTGATATTTCTACTTTTAATTAAGTAAAGGATCTGAGAACTTCAGCCACCACTGTAATAATGTGTATTACATGATTGGATGTAACCAGTTCATGGTTAAGCACATGTTTCAGCTGATACTGCTGAAGAGCTAGTTTTTATCATAATTGTTGATTACATTTTGTATTAATAATATGAATCTGCAAGGTAACTATGACTGTCAATAAATAAAGGAGGATATTATAATCATTTACTATCATATAAAACTGTGAAAATAGCAAGTATAAATTCTTCCAAAGCAGAACCTTAATATTCCCTAATCAACCTACTGTGCAGTTTTTATCTCAGTTGTCTAAACAAGTTAAAGTGTCCCTAAGAAATTTAGAAATTCAGGGAGTAATTCAGAGATTAAAAAAAATCAACTGGTAAATCTCCCACTGTTCTGTTAGTGTATTCTTTAATAAATAAACATATTGTATTCTTATTGCATTTGAGGCTATGAAGAGTTTATTTTCTACAGTAATCTTCACACAGATCCCCTTACACTCCACACATTTTATCCACATTCATATAGATGAATTTAACTAAATTCTTGTCACATCACTATAATCATCCCCTGCTAATAGAATGTAGTGTCATTTCACCTTGCAGAGCAGAACACAAATGATATAATCTCATGCTCTTTCTAAAATATCTTCACCAACGCCTGAGGCTGCCTTTTCCCCCGTTGTAGTTTCTAGTAGGTTAATCCTTTCTGACACCTCTGCACTTAACCTCTTTTCCTTATTAGGCTGTCTCCTGCTAGTTCCTGATTCTTAAATACTTATCTTCCTGGAAAGAGAGACAGTTAAATCCCTTTTTACTTTCCAGTGATTGATTCCAGTGCATGGTTTTTTTTTTATCTAAGGAGCAATGGTGGAAGAAGCAGTCAGATGGCCTAATTTACTAAATTCAACAATGTAAAAATAATTACAAGTCTCACATTAAAACTTGTACTGAAGAAAGTATCATCAGATAGACTGTACTTAAAATACATAAAGTAAAAGTACTCGATATTACTGGGTAATGATATATTGTATGACAGCATGCATCAGTGGATTGAGTATATTGTTTTTTACTTTTTGCTAATCCGACTTTACCTATCTGGACTTTGAACTGTTATTTCCCGCCTGACAAACACCAGACGCATCACCACACATTCTCATTGTAAAGCTCCTTAATTATGAGGATAAGGTCCAGGCGATGAGAGCAGCACACCAAAAAGGTAAAGTGGTGTAACCAAAACCATTAAACCACACAGTGGGTGTACTAAGGTACTGTATATACAAGGAAATCAGGAAAATACACAGGAAGTTTAATATGAATATGCTCTATGTGTATATGGTGACTTAATGTTTACATAGCCTGGTCGCACAGAGAGCAAACCCTAACGAAGCTTTAGTAATCCAGGTACGACGTTTAAATGTTCCTTCCGGGGGGGTGGGGTTGCGGGTGTATCTGTGTATTTCAACACAAGAGGGAAGTTATGGTTATTAGAGTTATGGGTAGACTACGATTGGAATATTGTTTTGTTTTACTATTGCTGTTGTTAAGGTGCACAAATTTGTAGCAGTGGCTGTTCTGCTTCACAGATCTCCACAATTACATATACAGAAAACTATACTAGACCCCAAAGGTATTCAAGGATCTCTGCTAAACCAGAACTTGGTCCTAATAAATTTATATGGCCCCAATGAAGATGATGCAATTGTTTATAATAACTTATTTTTGCAGATTTCCTCAGTACATGGTGACATAATAATGGGGGAAGACTTTCATTGCATCCTAGGCCCGCAACTGGATCAATCCTGCTGCTGGTTTAGGTTGACATGATTGTCCAGATTGTAGCTCAAGTGATCTTGGGTTTGGTAAAGTTATTTGTTTTTGTTGTTTTTTTTTGTTAAATTGAAAAGTCAATAAAGACAATTTGGAAAAAAGATTTTATTAAAAAAAGAAAACCCAACAAGAACTTTTTTTTTATATAATGATCAAGGATTTTTATTATTTCAGTCTCTTATCTTAGTCTCTTTCATCAGTTTCATATCATTACAGAAAATGTTATAGTACAGCGTTGTTCAATGTCTCCTCATTGCTTAATAATTTCCATAGGAGTGCTGGTCACATATGTCTGTACAATATGGATCTCATTTTTTCTGTACATCTTTTGTGAAGTTGGTTAAAAAGGCAGTCAGCACTTAAAGAAGCTGTTTCTTTTCCTTCTCTTTTTGTTAAATAGTTGATCAAATAAAAGATTATTTTTCCCAGGTTGAGCTCGCCCCTGGGAGGGGGTTGGGGGGGCGGTCTGGGGCAGAATTTACACCCGGTCACCGTGAATATAAGGAAACCTCAGGGTCTAGGCAGACCGGGGCGTGCCTCCCCGCCCCCCAACATCACCTCCTCCCTACCCAGGCATTTGGCACTGCGCACATAAACAAGACTCACAAGATAAACAACAAGCAAAGCTCTTTGTGAAGCCATTATGATGCATATTAATGAGAGAATAACTGAAGTGTCACCTTGATGGGAGCTCAAAAGAGGAAGTGGCCTTGATGTGCCCCTTCGTCCTCTTAGCTGAGCACCGTGAAAAATCTGGAGTCTTCCTCAATGTTTTCTTCATTTTCAAAAAACAGGTTATTTTTTTCAACTAAAGATGATAAAATAATACATTTCTTTTTTGTCCTGGCAGGCACCTACAGCTGTCTATTAAAATGCTACTGCTATAGATAAGGTCTAGCATTGAACACACAAAGCAATTGCAATGAAAGGAACAAAGTTGCCTTAATATAATAATGGTAATAAGAATAATAATGATAATAATAATAAGAATAATCATAATAATATATTACAGAATAAACCTCTTTTGATAATTAGATTTTTTCATTAAAAGTTATATTTTCTTTGTTTGAAATACTATAATCTTTTTAAATGAATTTTTTTCATATGTATCTAGATTGTGATCAAGATGTTGACTATACCTCAACGTTATCCAAATCAATAAAAACTAGCTGTGCCGTTGCATATTACAGAATAGTCAATGATATGTGGACATGCACCGTGAACCACCCGTTCCAACCCTCGCTATATGACGCCAACCCTCCTTCCCTCTGTGATGACATCATAGCCGGCCAATGACCATGACGTCAACCACCTCGCCCTTGTGCAGCTCCACGTATTGCTCTGTTTTTGGAGGTAGCATCAGGAGCCCGTTAGCGCTGCGCATACTCATCAACCTGCTGCTCACCTGGTTCCCTGCAGTAAATGGGAGTAGACAAAATACTTTAGATCAGAGTTTTGAGCCATGAGGAAAAACTGAGATTTTATTTTCTTTAATTCCATTAATAAAAAAAATGTGTCATGATTTAAGTGGTCCCAAAATTATATTAAGTTTGCAGTTTGATCAGTTAATTATCTTATTTTTCATTGTCAATCTGGCTAATGGTAAATGCTGTAGAGACCAAGCGCTCTAATCAGTTTCATAGACATCAGTCTGGCATATTCTTTTTACTTCCAGTATGTCTATATAGTAGCTCATCAAGTGTAATAGTACTTTATTATTTCTGCCCTGATGAAAACCCTCTAAGGTGGCAAGGATTCTGCATTTTAAATTCAACTAAAAAGCTTTTAACACAACTTTTCTAGTTGTCTAAAGAATATTTACTTTCCTAGGTAATATTAAGTGTGCAAAAAAGTGTATTTATGTAAAAATAAAAAGTAAAAAAAATCCACCTATTTGAATGGACAAAAATGTGAGGCAAATGTTTCTATGAAGTACCTGCATTTCAGTCAATGTGTTTATTTTTTTATGTACTTTATGGACATACAGAAGTAAAAACTAACTCTAAAAATGATTCCATCTAGATAAATTCACATTCTTTAGTCATTAGGTGACATTGTTGGGCATCAAAGGACTGAAACACCACCGATGGGGATAAATATCTCCGACTCAACACCAGTCGGGCAGAACTGATGAAGCCTCTTGATGAGAGGTGAAACGTCTTCAACCTAGAAATCTAAGTTTTTTCTGCTTACTATGACCTGGATGACTGAGAATCTGCATTGACATTCTTTACCTTGGATTTTTGCTTAACACTGAGCAATTAATTACACATTTTGCCATCAACCAGTGAACAGACAGTTTACCTTGGATTTTTTTTGCCATCAACCAGTGAACAGACAGTCTTACTCAGATCTGTGCTTGTCATACAGAATCCAACAGTACCTGTGCTCTGTGCCCACGGAAGGGGTTCCTGGTGATGCCATGTCAGAATGCAGCGGTGATATTCAGGACGAGGGTCCAACTTGACATCACAAGACAACTGAAGAAGGAACAACAAGCTAAATTATATTGGTATATGTCAACAAGTCATCTTTGTCTTGAATATTTGTCTGTAATCATTATAGTTTTCCACTTACAATCTAAGACAGGAATGATTTACTGCATTAGAATATTATACATAGTGTACAGATAATTTCAAAGAATCATTCTCACAGTACAAGAGTCTTTTATACTACAGCTGTTACTGCAAGGTTTTTACCTCTTACACTTCTCTCTGTCTACATGTAGCTTGAAATGCAGGCTATGTTGTGCCATACAAAGCTTGGGACACTGACATTTCATGTTTGTTTTGCATGTGTTCTCTAGGACTGATTTTCTGACAAAGTTAGGGAAGTCCTGGATGTCCAATATTTCCAGTACATGAATAGTTTCATGCTAAAAAAGAGAAAATCTTCTAGTGGTAAAATCTCTGATCTGGACTACAAACAACATGGGTGCTCAAATCTGGGTAAGAGGCAAACTTCCTGTCAAATACTTTTGAAATTCTTTTTTAAATTTTGTATATTTTAACAGGCAGCAAGATTAACAGAAAGCAATGGAAAGCTCTTCCAACTTTCCTGGCAGAAGTAAAGGTTTTCCCAGAACACTATCCAGGTCTGAAGGGAAATAGTCTGGCTACATCTGTGCTTTCAGGCCATCAGTCGCACCACTAAGTGGCAGTAACGCACTCAAGTTGATTTCTAACTTGCACTCCATGATGGCAGGGGACCAGACCTCTTACTTGATTATGTTACTTGGGGACACAAACTGTGTCTCTTCAGTGATATTATGATTTTTCTTACTCAACAGTTATGAATATTCATGACCGGGGAGCAGGCCTCCAGGTCAGTGTGGGCTGTGATTGGTTCCTCTGCCAAGTCAGAGCAAAACATGGAGGTCATAAATATGTATCAAGCAGACTGTGAAAATAGTACTAAATCACGAGTTAAGATGCAATGGACTGCAATGAAGTAGCAACAGCACTTTTTGTGGCCACCACTGTTTCAAAACGCAGTGATCTTTGACTTTGAGTCAGGACGCCCTGGTTGCCCTGCGCGTCCTACCCTTGCTTTGATGATAGTAGGCCTAGGGTCCAAAATGCCCTGCATCTTCCTCAAGGCAGGGATTACAAAAAGATTACAGGTGACAACAGCGGACACGGGGTTTCCTAGGATAGATGGATGAGCAGAGAGAGGAGAGCAAGAAAAGAAAAATGTATGAGTAACCTCTCTTCAAAAACACCGAATGAATCACTTTTTCTCTCAACTTCACACACTACCTGGGAGGGCAAAAATTAATTTGCGAGCACCGTCTATGTCCAAGGTGGCAAATGTTGTTGGGAGACTGAAAAAAAAACAACATACACTGATTAAGATTTCAACCATTAAATTAAATACTTTTAAGTGTTATATTTCAAATATAACTAATATTTTCTTTAAATGTACATCTGACATCCACACAGATTATTTTGTTGTCTTACCTTTTTGTTACAACTTCATGTTGTGAAAAGTTTAATTTTGAATGAAGCTGATGCATTTTCTTACCCTGGTTTCATGAAAACACGACCAAAATGGATCTGAGCATGAAGATCGATGTCCAGCACCTGCTTAAGGTAGTCCTAAAAAAATGTTTTTATTAATTAATTACAAATCCCAATAGAATATGTACACCAGAGACCAATGTAATCAACAACATATAACAGATAAAAACTATGTATAAAAAGACAATCACTGAATAATAACACCATGCATTTTTGTACATTCCAGTATAAACATAAAAAAATGCAACACTCTTTGATTAAGAAAAAAGAAAAACACTATTACAGGTTTTTTGGAATCTCATAAACTGGTTAACAGCCCACTCTCCACCACAAGGTGTCAGTGAAACACAATGCCATGATTGAGTGCCTGCACTCTGTGGTGTCACCTACCTTTTCCCCCATGGACACTCCTCCTGAGGTGATGATGACATCAGCGCGGCTGATGCCTTCATTCAGAGCATTGAGAAGGTCATCGGGGCTGTAGGGCACAAGCAAACACACAGGCAGATATTAACCACCAATTGCAGGGGGAGGACATAATAGAGAGCTGGTCCACCATCACAGTAAACTGATAAACATTATGCCAAAGAAGGAATTTCTATTAGAAGATAAACGTGGAGGCGTACTTGTCTCCCACAATGCCCAGATTGATAGTGGGGTAGCCGTGCTCCTGTATAGTGGCTAGCAAAGTGGAGCGATTGCTGTCCCTGATTTTCCCAGGATGGAGGTCATCTTCTGGATTCAGCAGCTGTCACGATAAATTAAGAGAAATGAAACATTACAAACACTGTTTATACATTTATTAGCCACCCTATTAAAGTCACTGTACATAAAAATCAGATCTGGCTTAAACAGTGGGGATCGAACCACCACCCCTACAGTTAGAGAATGACCCACTCTATCTCCTGAGCCACAGCCACTCTCCATGACCATTTGTTTCTTTTCTCTATTTTATGTCATTGTAAACATGATATCTTTGGATTTTGAACTGTAATTAAGACAAAAGACATTTAAGGCCCTGGGAACTTGTGATGAACATTTTTCTAGTCTAAATCACACCAGTAATCTATTGAGCAAAGAAAAAAAACAACTTGATTGGTCAGAAATGGTCATAATATTCACAAGTGGCAACCCTACTTTCAAATAAAACTACCAGCAACTTGCTAAACCAGAGGATATGCACAAATCCTAGGGGGGGTTCACATCACATCATTGCTGCAGAAACCATATCTAATCATCTATTTTATCAAGCTTGCATAACAGAGGGAAAGTGAGGACAATACACCACGTCATAAGATTGGCATATGGCTCATAGCCAATTTACTGTGTGTGCATAGCACTGAGAACAAAGTGTTAAGGGCTTTTAGCATCTCCATAAAAACAGCACACATCAGTCACAAAGAAAATGCACAAATGTGATTCTAGCATGTAAAAGAAACCTCCTGGTCATGGAAAGACATTCTTAACAACTGAAAGAACAAAAAAAAATGCACAAATGTGATTCTAGCATTTAAAAGAAACCTCCTGGTCATAGAAAGACATTCTTAACAACTGAAAGAACACCTGAAACAGACGAGTGCATGTTCAGTTCTGATGGCTCTAGTGTCTGCAGTCAAAGCAAACAGTGGTGATTGTGCATAAATATGAACGAGGCACGCTGTTGTACCTTTTGTACCTGAGATTGAACCTTTCTGTCAAATACAAATGCAGTGGTGAAGCTTTACTTCACCGTATCAACCGAGCGCAGGAGGGGTTTCTTTTACTAATAGAAGTAACAGTTTATGATGAAAAAGGTTTCTTAACCTCTTACCTCATTTCCTGTGGACATGACAGCCACCACAGGGAATTTCTGGACCTCCACCTCTGTGACTCCAACGGTGGCCAGAAGGCCAATTTCAGACGGGCCCATATGGGTGCCCTTTGCCAGCACACACTCCCCACGCTTGATGTCATGACCGATAGGCCTTTAATTGGACAGAAAAGATTATTTTTCAGACAACAACAGTAAAGATGAAGAATGTTTTCCAGAAATCTGCACTACATCTATGGTGCAGTATAATAGCCTTGCAATTACCCCCAAATTGTAGCAAGGATTCCTTTTCCTTTAGAGATAACTAGTAATGTAGTGGTAACATCATAATAAAACAACCACCAGTATAGTCAGATAATGTTGCAGAAAAAATACTGACTTAAAACCTTTTAACACACTGTATATTGCATCTGCATAATTCCACTTACAAATAAATGAGTAATTCAAGTATGGAGTGGTTTACTTTCGTATCAAGATATTACCCAGCATGTTTATGACATTTGGTGATAATAGTAATTTTACAGCAGCCAGCACAATAAGACACTGACCTGATGTCTTGGCCTGGACGAGCTTGTACTAGGATTCGTACCTCTAGTTCCTCTGTGCCCTGGAAGACAAACCAGCTGTCAGATCAGTCACAGTGAACAGATACAGGCTTTAGTGTCTAGACCAAGTTGCACTGCGTAGTCTATGCATCTCTGGGCTAAACTCGCTCTCATTTAAATGTACTGGCAGTAGAGAATCCATTTTTACTTCCGAGGGTGACTGCACAGATTATATGTAGTACCTGTGTGGGTTAATCTAAGTCAAATTGGCCTTTGATGTGTAAATTCTTTTTGTACTGAGTTGAACACTGACACTTGCCTGTATGTTGGGTGAAAGGTCAGAGATATGACTTACATCTTCAGACTCACGGAGGAGCTCGGTGTCTTCCACCTGGACTACAGCGTCAGCCCCACATGGGATAGGGGCACCCGTCGTCACCCTCATTACCTGGCCAGGCATCACTGTGTGGGTGGGCTGTACGGAGACACACAGGGTACAGAGAAATGTCCAGGTAGGAAAACCCATAACACATATTTAATTTAGCCAAAAAAAACCTCAAGTGTTAGAGGTAACTTGAGTAGCAACTTACAGACATTTCCCAACAGGCATCTCACAAACTGAAGACAGTTTTGGGAAAAAACAAAACACTGAACATTGATGTAAAACATTTTGTAGACCCAGTACTGAGTATGACAGCATGTGGAGGGCAGTGTGTGTTGGTTTTGTTCAGTAGTTACTAAATTTCTGTAACTTACTCTCATCTCAGAGGTCTAATCTGTTTTGTAGTTTGGCAGCATTTTGACTTTCCAGCCCTGCTCTGGGCTTTTCATCACCTGCTAAAGGAACGCACTGGTATACAATTACAGCTGGCATGGGCATGAGCTGAAGGACAAAGGTAAAGTAGTTTATTTTCATATACAGGTTGTGTGGGTGTTTGCATGAGAGTAATTATGTATTAGTGTGTGTGTGAGGGTCTTTTGTGAGTGAGAGAAAGCATTTGTGTCTAAGTGTGAACGTGGGTGCGGACCTGCTCTCCAGCCTGGGACTCTCCAATGATGAAGCGGTCGCCTGGGCCGTCAGCCGCTAAAATAAAAGAAAAATTTAATAACATTACACATGTGTGCAGCTTAAATGTGTGTGTGTGGAACTGTGTCATTTAGTTGAGTCATCTTATTTCAGTGGGCTACAGGATGAACAAATAGAGAGAGAAGGAAAGAGAAAGCTTTCATGTTCTTTGATTAAACATCTCAAAAACAGACTATTTTTAATACCAGCAGGCCTCACAAATTGAATGATCAATTATGCATCTTGTTGATCAGTTCTGTACAGACAAAATGTCCAACAACATTCGCAGTGTATAAAGCAATTTGAATGTTAAAAAAAACAAAACACTTTCGGCTTGTAGCCATAGTCAGAGTCTGTTAAAAGCATGTGACAAAGAGAGTAGTACAGTAGTACAGTACAGTACCCAAAGTGTGCATTAACCCCCTCCTATATTTGTTTCAGCAAAGCCAACTCTAATGGCACAAAAAGTATTTAAATGATCTAACATGGACAAACAATAAGAGCTACATACTGTAGTCTGCTGTACGGTGCTTACCTCTCACAGCATAACCATCCTTGACAGAAGCAGGGAAGGGTGGCAGGTTGTCTTTGGCATAAACGTCCTGAGCCAGGACTCGACCCATCCCATCTGTGGGGCAAGAGGAAGAACATGGGTATGAGGAGAGGAGGACAAGCTGGGAGAAGTGATGGTGGAGGGAAGAGCGAGAGCTGGAGAGAGGAAGAGAGGGTGAGGGAGATGGTGCATCTGATTCGTATGAAGATACTAAGACACATTTGCTGGACGTGTGTATATGTTTTACAGAAAGACAGAGTGTGACACCAGACCTCAGTGTCACCACCTGACCAGCACACTCTCCTTTTCTATTTCAGCTTTACTGATTTATATACAGTAAGTGGAGTCTTGCAACTTAAAAAACACTCAGGGAAAGAACAAAGACACTGCACAGAGACAGCAGCTGGAAAAAATGAAAGAAACAATAAGACAAAGGAAGAGTGGGTGGGGGAAAAAAATCCTGGCACTAAAATAGCACAAGCTGCTGTTTGGCCATTTATAGTATTTCTCTGAGCCTTTATGTTATGATTATGTGGGTGTTAAAATATGACGATCTGAGCTTTGATATCAATGAGCTGAAGGGAAAAGTTTTACACTTGCATACAAGGACAACTACATACACACACATACTGTACGTACATATCAGCTGGATGATACAGAGGATGCATCTCAGTGGTAGAAGACACACATGCTCGTGTTCAATCAAACTGTATCTGTTTTTTTTTGTCAACAGTATTTTATTGGAGATATTCTGGTATTTTTTAACCACTGTCACTCCTTCCCAGCTGCCATTTAAATGTTTGAGACCTCTCCCATGTATGTATAGCAAATATAAAGTTACAGCGAGAGGTCAGTTTGCCAAGCCAAGACTAGAAACGGGGAAACCGATAGCCTATAGTATTTAATCTAAATGCAGTGCAAACTAAACTGTCAGGACCTTCCTAATCTTTCAAGATTTTGTCTATAAAACATTAAGGAAAGTATGGAAGAGGATTAGGGCCACTGTACAAAATTGATTTGAATGACTTTAAAGTCACATCAGTTTTGTACAGTGGCCCTAATCCTCTTCAACAGTGGAGTGACATCCCATGCAGATGTATTTGTATTACATGGTTACATTAGTAAAAAAGAAAGATACAGTAGATCTTTATACTGTATTTCTACATTCATAAAATGCATATCAGGCCATTTCCCAAGAGCATGAAACACCACTCTACACTAGAAAAGAAATAATGCTTCTTCTACCATCACTGATCTACAAGTTATGTGTGCTGCAGGCTGTTATTGCCTCAAGTCCTCACCACCTCAGTTTTAGAGATGAATTAAAGAGTTTGTGTTTTCCCCTTTGGGCCCGAAGCCCAGCTCTGGTTCTGGCCACTATGACAGAAAGATGAAGGATGAATAGGCTTCCAGGTGTTAAACTCACTTCTCTGTGTATGTCTGTTCCCATATGCAAATGTAAGCCAAGACAATGTGTTTGTGTGCATATGATCATTTGTGCGGCTGATACCATGTCCTACACACAAATGCTGCTGAGAGATTGTGGATAGAGAGTGTTTAAATGCTATGATGTAAACTTAGCAAATGTGCATTGCTGCATTAATGTAAGGTGTGACACCTCGATATTCAAAAACGCTCAGGTACTGATGTAACGGGGAGGTGAACTGGAGATGACGACGTAAGACTGACAAATTTGGCACAGTGTAGAGAGGGTTTGTCTGTGCAGCATCTTTCTTTTGTGTACCCAGGCAGCATGAAAGTTTAAAGAAATCCAAGTATCTGGCCTCCTCACCTCTGTAGTTGATGATCTCAGTGCCCAGGACAGCGGTCATCTCCAGCACAGTGATGAAGGCCTTGTCCATGGAAGTGAGGGGGAAGGGGGACATGCGGTGCCTCCGGGCCACCTTGGTGATGTCTACTGCACTGTGACCTGAAAAGACATTATACTGTCATGAAATGACTGTCATAATAAAATCAATTAATATAACAATATAGGAAGAGTATAACTTTGGCCAATGCTGCACCCCCCCCCAAAAAAAACAAAAACAAAAACAAACAAAACTCTCATACATTCATTGACCCTTTTCTACATGGAAAACACTAATGTAGAGCCTGAAACCATACTGGGTTCAAGGTTGATATTGACATTTGAGATGTTTTTTTTTTTTTACATTTTGATATGGACCAAAATTGATAATGAAATCATTTTTATTTTGAGAATTTTGACCAATGCTATTTCCAAATAACTAAAAATATCTACCCATTTCTGCGATGCAATTTGTTGTTACTTAATGGTTTTGGTATACACCAGCACTGAGATGTCAACTGGCCATCATATCTAGTAGTTAATTTTATAATGATCACTAAATTGAAATGTTAGACATTAGAACTGAAGTACTCATCTATGTCCAGAGGTGAAATCATATTTTAAGAATATTTTTAGCCCAAGAGCCACCAACAACCTAAAAGAATCTACAAAAAAATTCAAAATCATCTGAACACACTGGGTTTGTTATATAAAGTGACATAAACAAATGGAATCTAACATGTTTTCACACAGATCTCACCAAGACTACTGGATTAACAACATAATTTGTTTTTAATGCATACAAATATGTATGTATGTATGTATGTACAGTAACACAATACAGACGCCATGAACAGGGATAGTAGTGTTTGTTTGCAGAAGCTGTGGAACCCAGCTGGATGGCAGGTGTTTGATAGCAGCCATGTTGGTCTAATAATAGCTCTCTAATAATTACAAGAGTAAAAAAACAAAGCATGGTGAAGCTAATATGTAATGTGCTTTAGTTTATCTCCTATATGTATACACTTAAGTGCCCATAGCATATTCTGATGTTTAACATGAAGTTAATCATATACACACTGACAGCAGCCACACACAGCCAAACACAACAAACGATACTTGCATTGTTGCATCACATGCTCATTAAAATCTATTTATATGTGCTTGAGTCAACACTATGAGAATGAAAAGAGAAAGTGCTTTTGAATCTGAAAGTTAGTACTCACTTGATCTTAGGATATTTTCTTTACTGCTGCATCGTGACTGCACCTAGAGATGGAGGGAGCAATTGGGAGCAAAAGACAAAGGGGAAAGAGGGCAGAGGTAGTAGTAATTTGAGATCAACTGGGCTGTTCTTCTGACATGCTTGAGATGTGAAGCTGCATATACAACAGCCAGAAGCAAGGGAAGTGTCACACTACACTGTGCAATTTGTCCTGCTGTTAGGAGATGGCTGCATCTCCTGCATTACCATTATCATCACTTACTATACACTACATCATCATAGCACAGGTGATAGTCACACAGATAAATGCACTGACATGTTACATTACTATTAGATTAAAGCACTTAAATATACAGACAAAGGCAACGACATACAGAGTGACAATATCGTATCACAAGGTCAAAACAAATGTATTAACTGTGCTAAGGTATGACATCAAATGTACTGGAAATGTACTGTATTGATAGTGGCTGTTTAGATGTGGTGCAGGATGGTAAGATTTCTGTGGAAATCACTGATGCTGCATGGAAGTTGCACTAGCGCTTAACTGCTTGAAATCTGTGGCAAGGTGGGGAGGAGAGCTGAGTGAGTTCAAACTGAGCTGAGTTTCCCAAAACCATCTTCAGAAAATACTAATGTAGCTCTGCCAATTGAAGTGAAACACGTTAATATATTATGAAAACAAAAGAAAACGAATGACAGTTAGTGGTAAATCTTACATTATTGTTTGTCACATTTCCCATAGACCATGTTTCATCTTGCCAGAGTAAGGAAAATGTTAAAAATGTTGAACAAAACAAAACAAAAAAAAAACAACAACAACATGACACTGATACATGTATGCAAAACCTTTAACAACTTACATAAGAATTGTACAGGTTGTTATAGCAGGAATATGCTTTTGGGAAGCTCAGCCTTTGGGAATGACTAAATAAGTAAAAGAGAATCACAGACTACAAGTTTGGCTTAAAGTTAGTATCCTTTACACACCTACACAAATATAGGTCCAGTTAGATAAAGTGGGTGGAGGGAAAATACACAAATTTATCCCAAAGGAATTCTGATGCCAATTTTTTCTTAAGGTCTGTAAAAATTCAGGGCAGCCATTTGAAATGCCTCATCTCATAGCTTTAGATTTAGGTATTTTTGAGGTGCATTTAGCTCTCCGTTTGTCTTTTGGCCTGTGTGCTGACCTGAGAGCTGGCTTGATTTCCTAGTTATCTGCCCTAACATGTTTTTTACTTTCTCTGAGAGTCCTCCTTTCATTTATTGCAGCTGTTGCATCTCAATAACCTCTGTAACTTGCCGTTATCACATAAGTTGGGTGTGGGCAGTGTGTGGTGTATGGAGAACCAAAACACCCATGGTGAAGGTGGAGATCTCTCTGTACCCACACACCCCTTTCTCTCTCCTCCCTTCCCTCACTGCCATCATAACTAGGCTAATACTGCGACACCACTGGGCACCAAACAGCCATGGTGAGAAGGTGGGAGATGGGAGGTGGAGGAGAGTGGGCGGGATGGTATGAAAGGTGGGATGGAGAGGCAGAGGGATAGAAAAGACAGGTAAGTAGAGATAGAGCAACAGAGGGTTGAAGGATGAGGATCAGCTTGACGTGGTCCCACAGCCCAGAAAAACATACAAACAAACAGGAAGCACAGACTAGTCAGACATCACTAAACTACAGAGCCGAGACATAGCAGAAAGGAGGGAAAACATAAAGAAAAAATGAAAACAAGACCATTAGAACGGCCTGATGGCATCTACAGTACTTAACAGACACCCAGCACACCAGACATAGCTACTGAAAGCAGAGCATGTTTACCTGAGAGACAGAAACAGAGACAGACAGATAAAGTGAACAAGAAACAGAAAATTGTGCGTGGAAGAAGGAAAAGGGGAGAATCCTAAGAGACCGAACAGAGAAACAGCAAGACAATGACTGACGAGAGTAAACAACAGACAGATTAACAAGACCACTGGCAACAGACAGATAGAGAAACATACAGAAAAAGAGAATGAGCGAGAGCTGGAGAGATAGCGACGCAAGCGAGGAGGGAGAGGGGGGGACACAGAGCAGGACGTTTGGTTTGCGCGCTCCTTGGAGGAGGATGAAGAAAGAGTGAGGGGCAAAGTTTGGGGGGGGATAGTTACTCGAGAGCTGAAGGTCCTCCTGCGATCATCTTTAAGCCCCTCCAACCTACACTGGAGCTAGTGGAGATAAAGCATCGAATCACAGGCATCAGTGCATCTGTCCCAACATTACAGACAGACAGACAAGACAGACGGACGAAAGGGCAAACAGACAAGCATCCAAGACAACAAGCAACCCTAGCAGGAGGAGGGGAGAGGAGCAGCAAGGTGAGAACGGAGATGGACAGAAACAGGTTGAGGGAAATAAAGAGTGAGCATAATGGGATTTCAAGTGGCAGCCATTCTGGAGGTCCTAAGCTCTTCAGCAGCAGCGATGATGAACTCCTAGCCACATTTTGACTTATACAACTCAAGTATCTTAAAATAATTCTATATTCATTTCTGTGCAGTTTTTTTTTGCTTGGATGCAACCATTCTGCCAACAATCATTTGTTTGTACCCCACTTAAGTCTGTTTCTAATTTTCATATTTAAACGTTGCTCATTAAAAATGATTGTCTTCTACCTTTAAGCCTCATTTATTTAATATGAATGTATTTGGGGAGCTTATGTCTATTTGTATATATTTTATGCATTTACTGTAGGTGCAGCACGTTTATTTTAAATGGGTGGCTCATGGCCAGTTTCCCTCGAAGCAACAATGATATGAAGTCAAGATCAATCTGGGGTGAGGTTACAGATCATTTATTTTACATGGTACTTAATGTTGTACACTTTGATTAAGCATCTTACATTGCAGCAATGAATGTAATGTAATGTAATTAAAGTTGTTCAATGTAGTGGAGTAAAAAGTACAATATTTGCCTCTAAAATTTAATGAAGTCAAAGTATGAAGTGGCAGAAAATGAAAATACTCAAGTACAGATACCTCAAAATTGCAATTAAGACAGTACTTGAGTAAATTTACTTACTTACTTTCCACCACCGGCTTATACTTAGTGCTTATATTCACTTTCAATTGCAACATTATGGAATTCACCCATTTTTTGGATGCACAGACCTGCATACGTATATTTATCAATGCAGTGTTATTTTTACAATGTAATTTCTTTTACTTGCTCAGTTTTTCTTTACACAGCCTATTTTCCAGTGAGCTTCCATGATGGCGCCTGCTAGTTAAAGAAAGATAGAAAGTGAGTGAGAGGAAGGATTTTAAAAAGACAAAAAAAAGACAATGGTGGGGATTAGGGAAGCTAAATACAGCTACAGCAAGACACAGATCAAACTTGCAGACATTGAAAAGCACATATGAAAACTAATGATTGACAGCTAGGACATTTTTGTGTGCCATACTAAAGAAGAACTACAGAAGACATCTAAAATCTAAACAAATGACATGATTAAGGTAGAACAATAACATTCTTTTCTTAAAACCTAGCTGTTCTCTTTAACAACACAGAAAAACCACAAGGATCACAAGTTTTCTAATTACTAATCCAGTTTCACATACAGTTAGAGTCGTGTATCACTGATTAGGGTCGCAGCTCAGTGTGACTGACATGGATGGAAAACAAGACCTCAGCATGTCAAAAACAGCTCAGTAGAGAAGATCATACCATAAGACAGCTATGGGGGAGACAGTGTGCATATGGAGATGAACACAGTGGAAAATCTTCAAGGGGGAGTGATAGGGAGTGAGGGGAACATGGGGATACTGAGTGCAGAAGCAAAATGGGGTGTTGGATGTGGGGGGTGGCAAAAAAGCAAGACTGTCAAACACTCTCGCACTCATTTCTAGTCTACCCTACGCTGCAATCCCCTGTTACTGGTGAGAGACCGAGCAAGTGAGAGAAGAAAATGGGCTATGAGGGATGCAAATGTTAAGAGGCACACATCATAAACACAAACACATCTCCCTCAGTAAGAGCAGACATAAATACAAATGACATAAATTTGACATATCTGTGTGAATGTCTGAGAAGTGGGCCTGACAACGCTTCACTAGTCTTAACAGTGTGTTGCAGTATGTTGGGAATGCAGACACACACAAAAAAATCAAAAACACCAGCCTCTGTGCCAGAAACACTAATCTGTCCATACGCCAACTCTCTGCATGGAGACAGCCTGAAGATGGGTTGTCATGGAGTTCTGCCAGGACGATCAATGGTCTGGGGAGTGGGTGGCACTGGTGACCGGTACAGACACAGAATAGTGAGTGTGGTCACGTCAACAGGGCACGTGGCCCAGGAGCTGTAAGGCGGCCGGGGGGAAATCAATGGGGCTAATAACCAGCCGGCTGAGGAGATGCTCCAGAAAATGATGGGATGCAACCGCTACAGTGCTGAGCTCAGCACAAAACAAAGGAACTGTCAGACAAATCATGCAAAAGGGAAAAGAATTATCTGTCCGCCATGAGGAGAAGAAGACTGTGACAGGGCAGGGAGGCTCATTTCAACTGGTCTCTACTGGAGAGGAGCGCAGGACAAAATGCTGGAGTGATAGCGACAGAGCGGGAGAGGGCAGGACAAAACGCCACTGTGGCAATCCAGAGCCAAGTCCTCCTCCCCGGGGAGTGACGGCAGGAGCCTGAGGGAGGAAACGACAGCGGAAAATAGAAAGAGTGACAGCAACGAAGAAGCATGTGTGTTTCAGCAAAGGCCTCTGCTCTCCACTGACTGTAGTTAACTCTTAGGGGCTTGCCATCGCCTCATCTGTTAAAAGAGCGCCCAGCACACATACACACAGACATACAGGCTCACACCCTCTGCAGAAAAACATCACCACCCACCGATACACAGATCACATCAAATGATCCAAATGGGTGATGAATGATAGAGAATGAGTGCTGGTGGAAATCTCAAGAGAGGTCACACTGCTAATGCTTATCCAATGCACAACCTCTGTGTTTATGTTAATAGGACAAGACCCCATTTGCAGCTTGTATTAACATGCAATCGTTATCTGAATTGGGTATCTGGATAATAACATCAGACGCAGTAAGCTCTAGTATTTATATTAGTTTTGCCCACACTGTGACCAGAACTTTGTTTGTAAATTAGATAGGAGGAGCTGGTGGACATCAAGGAAAGTGATGCTTCATGAGTTATACCTCACTCACTTTTTTCAAGTAACAGTAGATGTTGGTCTAAAATAACATAAAGAGGTCGAGTTACATGACCTTGCATCTTGTTGAGTGCATTTTCTTCTGTACAGGCTGGATTTAGACCTGAGATCTGACCACAGTATGAGCTAGACCACCTGACTAAAGGTGGTTTGTCTGATTTCATAGTATTGCTCATAGCATGCTTTCTGCCTGCAATTACAACTTGCATTGCCATGTGTTTCTTCTAATGTAGATAACATAATCAAATACAAACTGCATGATAATACCAGATGTAAACTGGGTGTTTGAGCCTACTAAAGCTAAACTAAAAATACTACCCTGTTGTGATCTATCACACTGTACCTTTACAGCTCAACATAGCTGTGATCTGTCACACTGTACCTTTACAGCTCAACATAAATCACCACATAATAACATAGATGCTATTTGTTATTCTTGGAGACCAACTTTGCTAACCTTCTCAAGTGCTACATGCTATAGCAAAGGGGTGGCCCAGTGTGATCTTGTCTGAAATGTCAAGCTCTCTGTGTGCCTCTCTCCCTCAGCTGCCTCCTTGCCTGTGTGTGGTGAGGTACTATGTGGGATGCCAGTGGCCTGCATGCCAGTAGATAACAGGTTGGTAAAAGGTTAGCGGGTTTACCTGGTCCAAGGTAGAGTACCTTGACTTGAGCGTGATGACCTCATCCAGGTGAGCCCTGAATTCTCTCCGAGAGGCCTGGGGGAAGCCAGAGCATAGTCACTCACCTTCATGCCATACACACACACACACACACACACATAAACATGCAGGCGACAGGCATGCACAGGCACTCTGACCAACATAACATAGGTTAGTAGAGCTTTTAAAATAACAGCTGCTCACACAGTGATCATTTTGCACACAAACATACCACACACACACGCACATCCCAGAACTATGTCTACTAACATGACACACATTCTGCAATTGGATCAAAGGGGAAAAAAAGGATGTGGTAAACAACTCACTAGAAAACATTAACCACCACCAACACAACAGAACCAAAGATGGATGAAAAACAGAACCAGTTCAGTGGAGCAGTTCCATTAGAGCACTGCTAGTGTGATGACATCTTTACATTGTTGTGTGCGCAAATGAAAGTATAGATGTAAAGCCAAATGAGTGCTTGATCTCTGCTCCTACCCAGGCCTCTTTCTGTCTACAGTACATGTGACCAGTCAGGAAAGGCAATACAGAATACAAGCAATGGCACATTAAAGGTGTAGTGTGTTAGATCTTTAAGGATTTATCTGCAGAACTGAGCTAATAGTATGCATAAATATGTTTTCATTAAAGTGTAATCATGAAAAAATAAGAATAATTGTGTTTTCTTTAGCTTAGAATGAGCCTTTCATATCTACATAGGAGCAGGTCCCCCATCATGGAGGCCACCGCATTTTCTACAGTAGCCCAGAATGGACAAACTGCACACTGGCTTTAGAATGTTTCACATTTTCACACTGAAGTAGCAGCTTGAATTTGGAAATGCTTGGAAGATAAAGAAGTAACATTAGAAAGATTGTCGTGACTTTAACAACTATAATTAGAAGAAATGGAGGAATGTAGTCATACTTTAAAACAAGAAAGGGGAAGACAGCATGAATCGTTGGCGTTAAAGAAGCAAAGGCATGAAGAAATGTCACAGGCGATGGCACAAGATGAGGTTAAACATTGGTGTGACCTTTTCCAGAAGGAAAACCTTGATGCAGGACAAATGTTTCCAGAATAATGCCAATGTTGCCTGTTTTCTGCTGGATAGATAACTGAGCCTAACAAGTAAAGTTAACCTCAATGTTTTAGCTATAACATGGCCAGTGCTGAGTAACCCACTGCGGTCAAGTAAGCTGACGGTAACTTTAACTTGGTCAAGTCAGCCGCACTTGTTTTTTGAGTGTGCAGTTTGTCCTACATTTATCACTGTGAAATGGCTGAGGGCTGTCTAACACGATGCATGAGAGCTTTGCTGAGAATTTCAGTCTGCAACTTCACCGCTAGATGTCACTGAATTTCACAATCTATTGTGTGTTTGTGTTTGTGAAAGAGGCTCTACTGAAGGAACTGTACACACGGGGAGAGGAATGCACTATGTGCAAGTAATATCGCTTTCATTCAAATACATCATTCAAGCGTCTTTCAACCTCAGTTCTGAGGTTGAAACGCAGTTGCCAAGTGATGGAGGCATGTTTATTTTGGAGGGTGTGTGAGTGTGAAATCAAGCCAAGGGTTAGACATAGTACATGTACTAGAATGAGGGCAACCGGACATTTTAGTACAAGACAAACTCAATAACAAGACCACAGCCACACAAAAGCAGAGAGGAAGAACAGAAAGGATTGTGGGTAGAGAGCGGAAGACCATGGAGAGACTGGAGGAGAGCAGCTGGCAGGGCAGTGCACACACAAAGGAAAGGACAAGAGGTTTATGGTGGAGGCAGTCATGCCAGGAAAGAAGTAAAAAGTGCTGCTGGAAAGGGAGGGAGTAGGAACCAATGCCATGATGATGGTTGTAATGATGCATTAGAAACACATGCAGGAGTACCTCAGCAATGCTTAGGGTGGATGAACAGGAGGGGAGCCGCGCCTGGTGCCACAAGAGAGACAGGAGGGGAGAAGAGAAGAGGGTTAACAGAGCCAAAGCCAGGTTGAGCGGGGGGCAGAGGCACACAGAGAGTGACGGGTGGAACAGACAGCACCCTCTGTCTTTCAGGAGGACATCTGCAGTACAGGTCTCTGTGTGACTGTCTCGGATGGGCCAAGGCAGCCAAGGGCATGATGGACAGGACAAGACAGGATAGAAGAGGTCAGGACAGCAGGTAGGACTTGCATGGGCTTTCAATCCTTCAGAATAATAGGAGAACATTCATTTTATATAAAGGTCCTGTGTATGTCCTTTACTTGCAAACCAACTACATTACATACTAATGGTCTGTTAATGGAATCCTCATTCCTTGTACTTAAACTGAATCACATGTAAACATATGTAGAATATACTCACAAACTCTGCAGAATTCTGATGAGCTCCTGTCTTTACTTGTCAAATAAAACTTGTGTGTAGTCAGAGCTTTAAACCGATTTTGTGTTTTGCATTTTTGACAAAGAAAGCTTACTGTTGAACGGCTCCCTCCTAAATAAATAAAGGGAAAAGCCAGTGGAAAAGTCAAACAACCAGTAACAACAACTGACCAGCAGCATGTGCTGCACACGCCGTCATCCAGCCCTGGTCACTCATCACTGTCCTTCCATAGTGGTCTCAGTGTCTACATGCATTAGAAATTAATGAGCTCCTGAGAGATTTGCCACTGTGATGCAGAGTGAGAGCTAACACAACCGATCTGACAGGCCTGTGTTATGCTGCTCACTAGTCTCCCCCGCTTCTCATCAGCAGCCCACACAGTCAATGAGCACGCTCAGTACAGTCTCATCTATTCTTCTCACTGCCCTTCATTTCCTGTTTTTCTCCATTCTCTTTGTCTTTCTCACTATTCAAAACTCTCTTGTACTTTTTCTTTTCTATCTCCACCGGCCTCAAGGCAAACGCTCAAAAGTCAGTGGGCGTGAGTGACTCAAGTCAAATATCGCACACAGTGCACACAAACTTCACATATACACATGCATGTCCATAATGCATGTGTGTTGAAATAAGCTCACATTTAAGCACCTTTATATATATATATGTATATGTATATGTATAATACAAATTCCATGCACTACACACGTTGTATGCACACTGGACTCAGCTGTAGCGATTTTGACTTAAAGCCTAAAGCAATTTGACCCAAATGGTCCATGGGTAGTGTGAGCCAAATAAAGCAAGGGGTGGGGAGTTGAACATGTGTACATTAATTAGAAGCCAAAGTGCACTTTCCTTCTTGCTGGAGCTACTTTTATTTGGTCTGCGCAACACTATATCAAACATATAATAAAACCTCATTTCCTGTTCAACCCAGCCACCCCAATGCACCTGACATTTAACAGGTGAGAGTGATTTTTCACATCTAAATTAATATCAAACTGCCTTTTCCAACCAGTTACTGAAAGCTTTTGTTTCTCTTGTTAACAGAGGGGAGTGTAAACACTCCAGCTTGAAGTACATGTTTCTATTTCCCATCAAACCTCAACAAGATTGGACTAAGCAGATTTTAAAAAGAATGAAGGGTCTAATTCTGCAAAAATATCTTGAGGAAATCATACAGAGTCTTTAAGGTTTCATATTATTAACACAAATAAAAGAGAAATCTGTAACAAAAATATGTTAATGTCTCCATAGCCAGTCAGCTCGTCATGTTTTTTCTAAAACCAGTTCTAAGTGTTCCTTAGCAACCTGCTGTTTTGTCTAGATTCAACAAACAGACAGAAAATCTTTGAAACAAGATTTTAACTGGAAACTGGTAGGTATTTGGAAATGTTTTAAGTGGGTTAGAGGAATATTTCAACATTTCAATTTTGTATAATCTGCACAACAATTGAGGTGTAAAACTCACAATACCTGGACTCATTTAAAGCCATAATTGACTTAAAGAAAAAATGTTTTCACTGTGTATTGAGTACACCTCCTTCTCCGTTAGGTCTTTGGGGGATTGAACCCAAGCATATTATTTTGAATTTTGTTTCCATTTTCAGTTTGCCCCAACAAAAACTGTATTTTCAGTGTTTATCTGTCTCTGTTAAATAACAAAAATGAACAATTTAAGCATAAAAAGGCACATAGAGGCCATAACTCGCCATCATGGATCTTTTCTCCACACGCTGCAGAAACCTTTGTGTAATGTAGCATCGATGAAGCTGCAAATCTATCGTGGTACCTGACATTTAGCTATCTGTACAGTCCTTCTCCACAGCTACATCAATATCTCGCTGCTTCTCCTTGTCAGCTGTTTAGAGCTGTCATGGATTTTGTAGGTGCTGCTTCTACACCTCTTCAGCCATATTGCTCTCATTTCCATTTACTGTACAGCAGCACTTCAACTAAGCTGGAGGGAAGGATGATAACTCCAGGGAGAAGGAATAACAGCACAGGCATCAGTATCAAGGGGTTTCTTACTCTGCTCTTGCATGAATTTTACTGTAAGTTACTCTGGATAAAAGCAGCAGTTAAATGAGAAAAAGAAATGGGTGAAGTGGCTACTATATCTGAGAAGGCGACTGGCTGATTGTTTGACTTAAATACTGATAGTATGTGAAGTCCTGCAAGGCTGCGACATTGTCTCATCCTCTTTTCACTGTATTTTTATGTAACCATTTCCACCACCTCCCAACACAACAGGAGTACCGCCACAACCACAGTCAGGAACATGAGCCCCTTCATCATCCTGTAAACCCATCCCAATGCTATATTATTCACCCTCCTACTCCAAAAAGTCACCCAAGGCCTGACGGTGTACTTCCATCAGGCATCATCATCCTCATCAGTAGCAGTACACACATGCAAAAACACATATGCAAGAGCATAAATTACAAAACACAACACATCCACCCTCATGCCCATTCATTTAATAATACTAAATCCTTCACTTATTAAACAGGTACACAAATGACCTCTGCACACACACAAATACTCCCCTTCACTCAAAACCTGTAAACATTCTCTCAGATTTGCAGGAGGAAAGACACTTACCATCTTCTGCCTGGACTCGAAACAGAATGAGCTCCCCGGCACATGCACACTAGAGCACACACACACTTTTACACACTCACTAACTGGGAGAGTGTGAGAGAGGAAGGGCGAGTGAGAGAGTAAAAGAAAGGGAGAGATAAGGAGAGAAGGTTGGAGTGAGGACACATAAGAGAACGAAAGAGCAGTGAGGAAAAGCAAGAGCCAAAGAGACAATAAGGAGGAGGAGAAAGAAAAGGAGGAGGAGGGTTTATACTGTATAGCTGCACATATGGTGCACTAAATCATACATGCATGACAGAGGTCTGTGGGTGCACATGTCTGTGAGTATTTGTGTGTGCATTTCCCATGATGTTGAGGGAAATAATGAATGTGACTGTTTCTCCCTTCTAGCCCTCATTCTTTCTCACTTCTTCCTTTCTCATTCTGCCACTCTTTGTGTTGTTTTCATGCTGAATTGAGATCTCTGAGTCAGGCATAGAAAACCTGAGGTGAGGTGAGCTGAGCTTCTGGACTTGCCCTTGGGGTTGGACAGATGGATACAGATGGACAGACAACAGCCAGAGAGACAGACCATGCAGTGCAGGCCTACCTAGCCAAACTGCATTTCCTTCATAGTCATCTCCCCGTCCCCACCTCCCACTATCTTACAGTCCTTTGTCCTCTCTAACTCATTAGCTCTCCGACTCATTCTCTATTTCACTCCCTCCCACTCACTGTTCTTTCTCTCCTTCTCTCTTTCTTCGCCTTTCTTCTCACTCAGTCCATCATAAATCCTCCACACCTCCAGCAGGCCAGGAGACAGAGTCACTTTTATGATCTTTACTGCACCGGAGGAGGACAATAACAAGTCTAGTAGTACTGCTGCCTTGCTGATGACGCCAACAGACACACAAGTGGCCAGTAGTGTCATGTAAAACTAAATGTGAATAATTCCATCAGAACAAAAAGACATATAACAAGTCTTATCTATCATTTCCACAGGGGAATAAACCTTAAATAAATGACGACACAAGCTGTAAAACAGCACTGGAATGTCACACTGCGCCATGCCCTCAATTAAACTGACCCAACCGCAGAAACCAGCCTCACACACACTCACTGCAGGACATGTACACGTATAATAAGCACCATTGGTTCAGTTCATCAACAATTCTTTGCGCTGACAGCTATCAACATCTTGCAAGGAACAGATTACTCTACACACTGTTCACCAGCCAAGCACACACTGCTCCTGTTTCTTGTAATGAAGAATTGTGAATCTAGATAAACCAAATGCTGAATTGCAATAATGTAAAAATAAAAACATTCTCTAATTTAGCAATAAGGATATATTACAGGTCTAGTATGTATGAGCCTGCCAGTCTGCACATGTGCATCTTAGCAAAGTTTCATTTTGGCTTGTGGCAGTGCACAACAAGGCAAACCATCCATGATGTAAGTCATGAAATGGAGTGGGCTGAATTTCACTATTGCACTGTGACTCATTTCCTGTATTTCAGTGGAGAAGGAGTTGACTTCCATAAGCCTTGCTTTTTGCTCCACACTCATATATCAATGCCATTAATTAAAAACAAACAAACAAACAAAAACTGCAAGTGACCAGGACCAGTGCAAAGTGAGGCGGTGCCCTCTAGGTGCACAGTCAACACATGAAAGAGGCACACAGAGAGTCAGAGCTCTAAGTACTTTAATCAAATGAAATGGCCATATCAGTGAAGTTGACTGGATGTTTAGAACAGTACAGAACACACAGAACACAAATAATGCTAGGTGTTGCAGTTATGGCAAAGTAAAATCTCTGACAGAAAGGGGAGAGTGAATGAAAGGGCAACAGACAAGCTGAAAAAAACTTTATTGGAAAGCCTATTATCCAATTAAATAAACATATCCTTTGTCATCGAATCTGTCTAAAAGAAATGCTGATTACACAAAATAACTATTTTAGTTGTAATTTCTCATCCTTCACAGCTTTGTGTTATTGATTTTTTCATAGACACCCAGGCAGCCGACAGGAACAGGAAACAGCCTCCAGATGTCTGTAAAAGCTTGCAGTAATTCAAGGTCCTCTTTTATTTTCAGTTCAGTTCAAACACTAGTTCATTGGCCAGGAGCTCTGATCAGTCACACTAGCACACAGTAGCTAACAGACACTAAAAACTGTTAATCAATAAATAAGTGTTTGTAAGAGCAGCCAATGTGTGACAGTCCCACATAATGTTCATAATTAATTAGCCACAGTTTGTTGCTGGTAGACCACAATGGTAGTATGCAAGTAACCCACTAAGACAGGAGACAGTTTGACCGGGTTCTTGCTAATAGATGAATACTCAATATTATTGTAGCGGTGGGGGCGGACAGACACTTGGAGGGGTCCCCAGTAATGTCCCTCTGAGCGGGCTGTATTTAGTTCGGGGTTGATGGGGGATTATTGTTGGTGTTCAGAGTGCTCTGTGTGTTCAGTTTATGTTGCTGCGCTGTTCCTCAGATGGATGAATAAATACCGACTCTGGAGAGAGCAGAAAAAGGAGAATTCTGGCTCCAGCTCCTCCTTCATTCAACGCTATGTATTAAAGTGATGTAGTAAAGCCATGATTAAAGTTGTCCTCAATGTTATACCAAAATGTAGATGCTACCTGCAGTGGCACCTGAAGGAAATATTTAGTGGGTGGGACCAGTAAAAAGCTATACAGCATAGAGAAATTTCAGGCTACACAAGTTAAAAGAAAGGTAAATTAGCCTACTACATGTATTATACAGTTTAAGTCCATGGTTGAACTCATGTGAATATCAGATTATAATAATAATTCCAACCTGAATGCATCATCGTTCCATCACTGAATGCATGCCAGTAATTTAGGATGGTAGCCTTGGCAGTGCCACTGGTGACCTAAATAACAGGCAGCTGTGTTTCTGTAGTTATGTCTCAGCAGTTCATTACAAACAACACACACAGTCAACCATCCTCTGAGTCAAAGCCCCCTCTCCCATATGTTTCATTAATCCAAACTCACCATTACATAACTGTACTCAATGCTCACAAGAGTGGAAAGGTACACCTACCCTCCCTGTGTCTTGTGTGTGTCCGTCTCTGTGTGCGTTCTCATGTGTGTGCAAGCAAGAGACTATGTGACAGAGAAAGAAAATCTAGTCAGAAACTACAAAACTCTTTTGAGGACATGTACACACACACACACAGGTATGAACAGAGACTGTATGCACATTTAATTGCTTCTTCATTTTAGCTGACACATGCCATCCACTTGAGAAACATGTACATACACACAATCAAATAACTTGACAAATGCTGCTTGAGCTAGAAATGCTAACACGTGATGTGTGTGTATTTATGCATGTTTCTGTCTGGCAGAATAGCATTTCCTTGCGTGCTTGCTTTACTCTGTGAGCTGTGGTGTTGGGCTTGCTTCTATGGGAACTGTAGCCGCAGTTCTGGCAGTGACAAGATTAAGACCTACTCCATACCTTCTCTCCTCAAAGCCACCATGCAGCGCTGCCAACTAGACCCAGCTAACAAACTAACACAGCCCACAGTGGCACACGAAATGCATCAGTGAACACAACCATTCTGGCTCTGGCTCCAGGGACATTGTACATACTGTCAGCAGCCGCTTGCAACGTGGGAATTTTAAAGAACATATGGCAGCTTGTCACTGGGAAACAGGCTGTGTCAGAAACGGAACAAGCTAGGAGCTATACCTAAAAAAAGACATTAACTGTTATCTGCCACACACAAAGACCTGTCCAGGCCAAAACGTCACACACACAATGCTAACTAATGTGGTTGGCATATGATGTTTCCTGACTAGCAATGCTCAAACTATGTCAGTGACAAAGGAAGGCTTCAGTGGAGAGACAGGTGTTTGTGTGTGTTTTTATGTTGAAGCAAGGGAAGAAAGAATACCTCACTGCATCAGTGGACCCAGCAGCACCTCTGGGACAGCAGCAGCAGGATTTAAAGCTCCCTAAATTCCAATTATTTACAGCTCCACACTCAGCTGGGGTCAAAAACACCTTAACTAAGACAGAGGCTGTCAAAACATGATCCATGGAATGAACTGTGCTCATTGCCAGGCTGGACAGACAGCACTGTGCAGAGGACAAAGGTAGCATAGACTTAGGATTTAGCATAGCAGGAAAGCATTAACAATAAAGAACTGACTGTCACACAAAGCGTAGGCTTAGGTGCAAGGGCACCTTTTCCATTTTTTGTGACTGAGCTCACTTTCAGGTGACAGTACAGCTGTCATCTCATTGGATACTCAGTGAAGGGTTAATGACAAACAAAGTCCAATATGTAAATGAATAAGCTTTCACCAGTGTTAAAGTGGCAAATCCAAGTGGCAAACTACACCCAAAGTAGAACTGCTGCGATGTCTGACATCTTTGCACAGTCAGCGCAATTAAGTTCTGCCACCCAACACTTTCGGAGAGATTCGGTCAAAACCACATTCAAAAGTCTTTGTGTGTTGCTATTTTACATTTTTATTTACCATTTTAAAAGTCATTACTGGTTTTTGGGACAAATCAACAAAACACCAGGATTCTTTTTGGGGACCTGAACTGAGACCACAAAGCGAATCAGTATCAGTTTTTACAAAAGAAGAGATAACAGGATGGCTAAGCTACTGAGCTAATTCCTTACAATGCTATAGTGAGACTGTTGTTTTCTTAATAAAATAACCTGTAGCATTTTGCTCAGATTACATCTCTGCAGGATGGATATTTGCCAAAATTGTGGTTTAAACCTTGGAGTTCAGATCTCTACCTAATCTTGGATTCTTCTTACTTTATACTCAGTTATGCACTAATTCTCTGAACTACATAATAAAATACCTACTTTTCCACCAGACTTTTAAAAATGTGTTGCTGGGATTCCTCGGCTTTCTGGCACTGACCTCTCACCACTCTACAAACACCCAAACACTGCAGAGAGAGAGAGAGCGCTACCTTCTGGCTACTTCTTTTATTGTGTGACCCGCTTATGCACCCGCCCTCCCTCATCCAATCCCCTTTGTTCCCATGGCAATGCCCTCATCTATTCCCATGGCACCTGCCTGCTGTCCAGGAGACACAGAGATGTGACACTGACAGATGAGGTGAAAGAGAGAGAGAGAAAGAGGATGGGAGACAGATGGAGAGAATTGATGCCACTGAGCATTTTAAAAACCTGCAGGAGAAATCAGTTAACACAGAGGAGGATACCTGGACACTTCATATTACAGTTTACTGCTTTTTGCATCAATAGTTGAGTGTATCTGCAGTTTAACATATGGTGCATATAGGTTACAAAACTGAGCGTTAAGACAATTGTATGGAAAAAGGAGGGATAAAAGGTGATAAAATGATTAAGTATCCCAGTGAAGATGGGACACATAAAACAGACTGAGGTTATATATGATATAGTTAAACAAATTGCAATGTGTAGAAAAAAAGGGGGAATAATATTGTAGGCAAATGCATCCAAGCACAAAAATCACAACCTGGGCCTTGTACCATGAAGCGAAATTAGTGGCTCACCTTTAATCGGGCTAGATCACCACGGTAAGTTATGCCATGTTATGCACGGCTAACCTGCTCCAGAGGATAGCTATTTTGTCAAACAACTGAATATTACTGTAGCTTCAATAACTAGTGATTATGAGAAGTTAAATCTGCAAACTGCACAAAACATGGTTTACAGGCTTTACTGCTCTCAACTACGTCATACCGCAAGAAGTAAAACATGGAATGTGACATGACATGAGGCTTTCTTTGAATCAGTTGTTCAGTAGGCAGCAAGTTTCACATAAAATGTCTTATTTATCATAAGGGTTAAGGAATAATACTGTCAGTGTAAGGGCCTCACAAGGATATAACAACAGCAGTGATGATTATGTGCATGTATATTTCTGGGTGTGTGTATATAAGTGTTTTTACTCACTTTAGGTGTGGGACAGGAAGCTGTAGAGAGACGGGAGGTGGCCTGTGCACGTGGCGACTCTGAGGGTGTGGTGCTGAGAGAAGCTGTATCCCTGGGCAACACCTGTACACCCCGCGAGATAATGGAGTCCGGGATCTGAGATCACACACACACGCAAGTGCACACATACCCATATGCAGGGACACACACATACTAATGTTGAAGATCCAAGAAGACACACATATAAACAGTATATCCAGGAACTTTAATCTTAAAGCCTAGAGGATAAATAATGCAGCATTTACACATTCAAATGACTGTGCTCATTCACAAGGTCAAGGCAGTCAAAAGACAAATGAGTTAAAAAGTATGAGTGATGATGACAATAAATAATGTGGAGATTTCTGGGTGCTGAGTCTTACCAACATCCACCTGTGACTGGACAATGAGGTTGGATGGTTCTTAAAGCAGGTCCAGGGTGGAGACAGGGCAGGATGGGATGATGGGTATGATGATATGTTACTGGGCAGACACACAGATGTATGTAGAAACACAAAGTAATGCTACATGATTTATTCTTTTCAACTTCAAATGTCTGTGCATTTATGGGCTATGTAATATCCAGTACTTTCAGAGCTTGACTATACTACTGTCATAGCTAAATGGTTAGAGTATATGTATATACCATATATATGTATATATACACACACATATACATACAGTACATACATACATGCATGCAGCATCTAATGAATGACATGTGAACATTTAGAAATGAATGATGGGGACAGATTTAAGACGGAGTGAATTTGATGTTACAACGAACCCTCCCCTCTCTTCTCCTCCGTCCTGGTACCTTGGCGGCGATGGACGTGGCCGTAATGTGAGAGGAGGAGCTGTCTTCAGTGGACGCCACACCGCTGTCCTTCTTTTCCTCATCCTCTTCTTCGCACTGCACGCCCTTGTCTTCTGTCTGGCGGCGTGGCGAACTGTTGGGGGGTGGCGAGAGGGGCGGTGGTGGCGACGGCAAATCCTCCAGCTCATCTGCCGCCTCCTTTACTTTCACCACTGCATCTCGCAGAAGGTCGATAGCGTGTGGCAATGCGGGCAGGATAAATTGGAAGCATTCCTGGTGGGATGGTGGAGAAGGGAGAGGGGAGGATCAGATTAACAGCGGCATGGGCAGTTTCCTTGCAGCAAAGAGCCGTCATTAATGTAATATTACCAAAAGTTAAACAAAATTCAAATAAAGACAGTCTCAAATGCCACTGGAGTTGAGGCCTGTATATTTCTGTACATTCACTGTGAAATAAAATAATGGTTTTTACAATAAACAGCCAAGGCTCACCTTAAAATATAGTAGGTTTACATCAACACTGATAGAACAAATTTCAGAGGTTCAAAAGTAAGAGCTCCTGAATGCCTCTGTTTTCATCCTGCTGCCTCCACCAGCAGTTAAATCATCAATAAGTGCATATCCTTTACAGAACTATTATTTTCTTACTAATTAATGCAACTGTATTACTTTATCCATTTTTCAGTTAGTGTTCAGCTGCTGTCAATCAAACAACACTTCCTTCAGCTGTTACACATTAAAAGCCTCACAAACAGTACCATCTATCTCACCCTCATAGTTGACAATGTGTGTTGAACAAACCATACTAAAGAAGAGTAGTGTGATGTCTTAATGTTGATAGTCACACTAGTCTGCGATTTTCTGAGTGTCACATTAAAAGCCTACGAGGAAAAGGGAGAGTGTATGATAAAAAGATGCTGAAAAGATTTTCATGTAAAATATTCACACTAAATAGATCAAGACAAGAATAAACATGCATGAAAGGATTTATATTAACAAGACAAAAAGTAACTACAACAAAATGCACTCAGAAAAAGCAGAGAGGCAACTTACAAGAAGCATGACAAATTACACTTTGATACAGAGAAAACTGTATCAAATATTACTCAGTTCTATCTATCTAGCTAATACAGTTTGCAACCCTGCTTGTGACAGCAGAAGAAGAAGCAGCAGAGATTTCCTCCTCTACCTCAGTGGATCACAGCGCCTCCCTCTGGCCACACTGATATTAGCTTGTGCTCTTCCCTTCATCTTGGTTTTCCCCTTCCACATCCCTCTTTGTGTTAGTGTGTCTGTGTTTATGCAAATCGCTCTATTCTCCTCACTTTCAAGACAAGAGCTAATCTGTGAAATTATTTATTCTCCTGTGTATTTTAAACACTGAGAATAAACATTATTAATTACTCCCATGCTGCACAGCATTTACACTGACTGCAAAGTGGCTCTCAGAACAACTTCTCTGCTTCATGTCCTGTTTCAGTGTGTGGATATCATAGGCTGGATTAAATATGATGATGTTAACCTTCATTTGACTGAATTTAAATCCCATGGATCCACACTAGGATGCATGACTGGAATATCATTCTCCAGCACTGCGCATGAAAAATACAAAACTGAGAGAAGAAGGATTCTTTAGACCAGTAGATGAAAGAGACTGAATGGTTTAATCTCAGTAGTCGACCGTGAGCTCGTCAGCCCTGCTGTGTAGCTGCAAGCTAATTTTGCACCATGTAGCCCCAACTTCCCTCACCCACACACAACAAACTCACTCAGCTCACAGTAGACTGTTTAAGGCTCTTGCTGGTGTTTGAAGCCAACGTCTGAATGTTTCTGAGAGACATGGAAAGAAGGGTCAGGTGGGTCTGGCTGAGGTTGGGAGGGACTGGACAAAAGAATGAGTGAGGATGTGTCAAGAGCCTGGAGACATTTCTCCTTTCCCATTTTGTACTGTCATTGCATACCAGAAAATTCTTTTAGGTACATCAGGAGTGTTTTATTTTTCTTCTATGTTTTGTCCTGGAGGAGAGTAACTGTCAAGAACACTGAAGAGCAAGATCCTTGGACAAGGATGAGAAACACAAGGCAGAGAGAGAGAGAAATAAAAAATGGAAGGCACTGCTGTTATGACAGGGGGTTGCAGGAGAGATGCAGAGAAAGACGGGAAGGGGCAGAGGATAAAACATTCAGGTACAACAGTAAAACCATGCTTCAATTTCTAAAGCTGCAATAAACCATGAATGCAAAAGTCTTTGATGCCCTTACATCACACTTCTGCTGATGGTAAAAGTGTTATTACTATGTGACAACAACATAACAAAACGTTGCATCTGTGAATAAAATCATCGCAGTCATCATCACAGTGCAATAACTGCACTAATTACAGGGCAAAAATTTATGATTGGTGTGAGCACAACTGGCCCGAGGCACAAGCAAACTAAATGTCTGCTTAGGGCCCCCGTGGCTACCAGAGGGCCTCCAAGAGAGCTTGTTTATGCATATCTGCACTGTAATGGCCATTAACTGCATGACACAAGCACGGTTTGTCAGACCCTAACGATAGTTTACATGGTAAAAGCAGCAAAAAAAGTCATGTCATATATCCCTCTAAAGCAGCAAAAAGAAAAAGGACGAATAAAACATCAAGATAAAGGTATGTCTGCATGACTACTAACTGTCTGCTGGTTCATTTTGTTAATTTTCAGTACACCATATTTGGAGGGCCTCCAAATCTAATTTTGCTTAGGGCCCCATAAAGATTCGAGCCGGCCCTGAGTGTAAATGTGATCATAGTAAATCACTGTAAAGAGCAGAAATATAGATGCATATGCATTTTTTAAATGACTTGATTTAGTATTATATTTGTTATCATTGCTGCTGTGAAAATCAGGCCAAGCTCCATGTAGAAGACTCTACAGTGTTAAAAACTAGTTTCTTCTAACAATCAACAGCCAAATCTCAGTAACTGAGATATGAAGCAAATACATTCTTACACACTTCATCCGCTGTATTTCTGTATTCTCTGTATTTTTATTAACATCGTCTGTGGTTCTGAGGGAAACTTTTGAAGCGTGAGGAAAAATGCCATCTGAGACTGAGGCTTGAGGTTTCGCACTTCTGAGAGAAAGGTTAAGATGTGGAGTTTGTAAATATCTACCAGTCAGGAAAGGTCAAAAGGAAAATGCTACTGAGTTTCACTATGGGCTGTGTAATAGCCAGTGTTTTCAGAGCTTGACCTATACTATTGACAAAGTCATTATCTCTTCTTTCGTTGCTCAGATTTGACCATTATTTTTAAAATAAGCCTTTATTGAGTCCTAAAATATGCTAAAAGTGCAACACTAATCCTTTACAAATGCTATATTTTATGCTCTTTTTTTTATTTATAAAAGTATTTACAAAGGCATGGAACACTCCAACGATTCATTTAAAGTCAAGATGTCTGAAGATCAGTGAGACAGCTTTCACTTTTCACTGAAGATTTTCTGCTACCTTTGATGCTAAAATAATATTACCATCATTTTAAGAATCACACCACAATGAGGAGAAAATGCAAACAAGATCACAACATAAGATATTTAAGGCACAGTAAATGAAGGGTGTGATTGAACTCTTTATTATTCAAATGCAATATGCAGATATACTCTGCATTTGATCTTCAGTGTAAATGAGCTAAAAGATGCATAACTGAAACTTCTGGCTGGCTCAGCTGGACTTCCCTATTATCTTTATGACAGGAAATCATCATAATAAAAGCCTGCAATGGGCTGTTTGTGCTGTTAACTTTAACTGGGGGTTGATGAGGGAGACACTAATATGGCAGCAGATGGAGGGGAGGTGGAGTAATTGATTAAAAGAAATACTAAAATCGATCAGGAGAAGCGGGCGTGTAACAAGACAGAGACAGATGTGCAGGTCAGCACAGCAGAGAGGGAGACAGATGGAGGGGGAGAAAGCGAAAGCAGTGGGTGAAGGGGCACACACACATACATGCATATAGGCAGGTTAGCGCTGCCATACACAAACAAGTTCACTCACACACACACACACAATGTCAATCACAACTGAAGACAGCACTGAGTAACTCAAAATTTCTGATAACTCATCACATCTGTTTACTTTGTCATTAATTATCGATGACATATAGAAGTCTTGGAGGGTTGCTTCAGTTCATGGGGGAAGATTTTAACCACTACTCTTTGTAACTCTATTTTGAGGGTTAACTTAAAAATGAGGGGCGGGAAATAGGAAATGGAATTGGACCTAAGGCTCTGGCCTGACCATCAGGAGCACCTGGGTTTAGTGTTTTGCTCAAGGACACTGACTGACAGGGGAGAAAACTTAGGGATCTCACCCCTAACCAAAATGTTACTTATCTGACTCACAAAAGTCTGAATAAAAGTGAACAATGTCAGCTGGCTCATTTCCAGAACTGTTTTAAAATGACAGTACAGCTCCTGATCATCTGCCAACTGTAACTCTGAGCTTCCTGTTTGTCCTCCATGTCACATAAACACACTGGAAGAAGTGATTGTTGTTCTACTTGACTCCAGCCCTAACTAAAGCTAACACCACCAAGAGGAAGCTGACCTGGGAGCAGTGTTTGTTCCATCCTACCTGGGAGCCTTTCTTGCTTCCTGGTAGGTTAATGATAAGCGTCTTCCCTCGAATTCCACACACAGGTCTGTAACAAACAAACAAAGAGGTAAATTGAAATGAATGCAGATGGGGAAGTGCATTACCATGATAAATATGCTTGATTATGGGGATATTACAAAAGTGCATGCCTCCACCTTAAAGCCTCAGTATCCCCAGTGAACAGTACATTACTATACAAGACCACAGGTGATGAATTCCTGAGCCGCACACTTGCACCTTACATAAAAAGATGGGATGGTCTTCTTTAACTCCTTCACTGTAATAACTGCCTAACTATCTAACTCTGAACACACTGAAACACAGTAATTGCAATGTCAGGTCAGAGGACAGTTTAACTTTAGCTGTAGTGCACGTTCAAACTAAGCTCGGAAAAACCAGCAAGACTAGGTGCACAGGTTTGTCTTGGAAACAAAGCACATTTTGATTTCACAATGACACTTATTGTGCAAAGAAAGGATTAAATAAATTAATCAAGTGCACATGAAGTGTGTGCTTGTGGTGCATCGTACACTATGTGAGAGTGTGTGTACTTCTGACCTGGAAAGCATGCCTAATGGTGTGACATTGAGGGATCCCATCAGCATTGCCAGAGACATCCCTGGAGCCTCACGCTCTATCACCTCCTTAGTGGCCTGGACAAAGGGGGGGGGATATCTGTTGAACACCAGTCTCACAGCATTATAAGATGGCTTAACAAAATGAACACAAGTTCCAGGAATTTTTCCCATGTTGCTAGCAACCTGCCCGATTTAGCCACTTGTAGTTTGTAGGACTTTTGTTAACAAACCCGTTTTAATAATGTGGTTTAATTCAAAACCAAACAACCAAAAATACAATAAAATGCTTTTCCACTATGACTCAGGTCAAAGGAATCCGTCTGTCTGTGTTAATCCATAGTCATATACACTTGAAATTAATGCCACATCTTTAATCTTCTTAATTTGTTATGACATAATGAGGGAACACACCACAGCTGACCATGAAACTGCTTGTTGGTTAAATGTCCAGTTACATCTGAAAATAGGGGGCTTTACCTGCATATAAAAATATAATTCCTAAATGGTTAATGTGATATTTTTGTGAAACCCCTTGAATTAAAGCTGAAGGTTGACACTTCAATAATATATGGGCTGCTTCATTTTAAATCCATTAAGGTGGTGTACAGTGGCCCAATCAATTAAATGAATATAATGTATGATTATTTCTAAACAGACAGAGTTGAGGAACATTGTGACACTGTAAATAACTATAACAAGAGGAAATAACATGTTATAAACCCAGAACAACCACAAAAGCAATATGCCTTAAATACTGTACCTCTGTCTTTGACCATTAACAAAAACTTGGAGTGCTACAGTAGGTGTTGGGTGATGAAGAAAAACTGCAGAAGTCATGAAGATAAACCTGGAAATGCTACTTATAGTCACATGTATTTAGACCAACCTGAATACGTCTTGACATAAAACATCAGGATTGATTTACAATCCCTCTTGTGCAGTCAATGTCTGTCTGAAGGCTGAAAAATCCTTTGCTAACCTGTCTCCTCCCCGTCTACACCTTCATTAGCAATCAAATTGATTCAATCTTTGAACTCATTACAGGAATATAATAGTGCTTTAACTGTATATAAAGACTGGTTCTTTATCAAATCTTGTGCACAATATGAACTTGCATGGTTTGGACTGTAAGGTGGGGTTTTGTTAAACACCAACCAGCAGGAAAGTGAATTTCAGAGGTGGTGGTTTTGTAAATGTCACCATCTTTTCAGAGATATTTGCAATATATGCATTTGTTTATATATGGGTGTGTATACCTCTGTGGGACTACAGCACATGCCTGACAGATATTGTAGACAGCGTAGTAGGTAGCACCTTCACCAGCTGGGTGTACTGGGCACCCTTGAGTCAAGTGACACTTCAAATCCACCATTAGCGAGGGAGAAGTAAGAGGAAGGACTTCAAAGGAGAGGAGCTTCGATTCGAATCAGGGGCTTAGGCTCAGGAAAGGAGCAGGATGGAGGGATGAGGAGAAAGCTAAGAGTGTGGATGGGACCGAGGAGGGTGAAATGGTAACAAGAGGGAAGGAGTGAGAGAGAGAGAAAGGGAGGGGCGAGACTGTTGGCTGCCCTCCTTGCTGGTTTGTATATATAGTAATAAAATCAAAACAGATGCACTGGTTATATGTTATGATGTCCTCTCCAGGATATTCCAGGTTGTATAATCATTTAGCATCAAAATGCACAAGTGGACCCTGAAAAGACACATTACCCCACTGATTTCAAAGATGAAATCAATATGGACTGCTGATGGACTTCACGCTGGTGAGACATGGTTTGTTAAGTTCATTAAAGAATGCGACAGTAACGGTAGAGTAACACTTCTATTTCAAAGAGTATCCAAATTAGATTGAAGACTTAAAAGCATATTCAATTACTTCTGTTCTGCTTTCATCTAAAGCCGAATACAGTCATGTGTGTACAGCCATCAGACGCAAAGACAGAGAGAGATATTGTTGCCTCGGGCACACGGGGTTCAATCAGATAGCAGGTATTATCAGTGGCTGCAGTGTGCACATGCCTTCCCACTACCAAGAGGTTTTCTGCTGTCTCTCATGATTGATGAGGACCAGTGATACTGCTGAGAACCACAGCCCATTCACTACTGTGTGCATGAGTAAGACTGGTTAAACACATTTAACACAAGTGCAGCAGTGCAAAACTAAAAAGCTGGGTGTGTGATGCAATGGGTAAAGAACAGATTGGAAAGAGAAAACTATTCAGCTAGTATACACAGCAGCATACTGCCTTCACTTGCAAGTGTGTGCAAATACACTGGGTGCAAAAAGTTTGCATGCTCGAAAACCTTCAGTCTTATGATGTCTGAAATGAAAACAAAGGTATCTGTTCATGTTTGTTTCATGCAACTGCTGAATAAAAATGTTCAAGTCAATAAACCTCAGAGGTTCCCTATTACTGAACCGATGGGGTGGAAACGTTGAATATGGCATGTGAGACAAACATAATACAAAACAAAATTCTCATAACCATGTTGACAAAGCTAGGACAGTTTACACAACTCTTAAAAACCAGATTTGTAATATGAAATTAATCTTATTGATAAATGATAATCTTTGAAAAACACCTGGAACTGTGTCAAATAAATAAATAAATAAATAACCAAGAAAGGAAATTTGACGCTGTGTGCACTTTGAAAGCCAGTGTGGTCTGTTCTGCCGTAGTTTATCTATCATCAGTGACAGAGACACTCAACACGCCCACACTGACGCCTGCCACCTTCTGAATTATTGGTAATATGATCCCCTTTATTATTAACAGCGTGGATGTAACTACTGCCCCGTTATTTCCCATGTAACTGTAGGGCTAATTACACCGATTGCTAATCAGTGGTAAAATGCACATTATAATCAGCAAAAACATTAAAGCACAAGCAGCAACAGCAAGGATCTGCCTTTCAACGTCCTTTTCTTTTATTACACAAAACCCCCTGTTGCACATTACTTCCCTTATATAACCTCTTCAAAAAACCAGCATTCATATTTCATCCCAAGTTGTCTTCGTCATGTTTCTGGCTATATTCTCATGGAATGCTCAAGCTTAATTTTAAAGTTTGCAAATACAAAAATGTAATTTAGATGTATCAGCATGACCTGGATTAAAGCAGATGTACTGAACAACACATCTCTAAGTATATACAGTAAGTATAGGGTATAGTGTTACTGTAATGTTCAGCGTTTGGTCAGTTTGTGCAGTACTTATGTCATACTTTCATCCAAAACCCTAACAAAGAAATGCAGAAGATACTTCATATACTATATGGGAGCAATATACTGTATAGGATAGAGAAGACTTGTCCAGGTCATGTTTAAATAGTTGCTCACTGTTACACAGTCACTGAGCTAGTTATGCCAATACTTCAGTACTGTGTGATGTATATAATGTATTCAACAACCTATTTACAGCTCTGTTTGTCTCAATTCTTGTACAAAAAAAGAACAAAAAAAAAATAACGCGCCTCTATAACAGTCATAGTAAGTCATGTAAACTATGGGTGGAGTCACACTGGACAAATTCTAATGGACAACCAACCTCTGGTGTGACGTCTCTTGGAGCGAAGCCTGTACCTCCTGTGGTTAGGATGAGGTTAAGTTCCTTTTCATCGCACCAATCTACCAGAGTCTCCTGTTGGCACACACACACATATGATTAATTATTATGAAACTCATCACTACTGCACGTACTGTAGCTAGATACAGAAGAAAAATAGACAGATTGATCAAATACATACTTTGATTTCATCAATCTCATCTGGCACTATCTTGTAGGCTGCAATCATGCCCCCCAACCTGAGAAATTAAGAAAATCATTAGATCACAGATGTACTGACACGTTATTCATAGATTTGATGGTAAAAAAAAATCCTCTAGTCTTGCAACCCTCAGTGCGGTGGTCAAAACTGTCATCTGATGAACTGTGGACCTTGTTCCCTGCTATATATGAAAAGCTAAAATTAAAAAGGACAGTCTCTCTTTTGTTTATATACACCATCCTGATGCCACAAGTGGGAAATGGAGGAGGTTAACCAACAGGCATGGACGGATCATGAGACAACAGGGAATCAGATGACAAGGATTCACTAAAAGTGTGAGAAAAATATAGCAAATAAAACAGTCAAATGAGACCACAGGAGTACGTAAAAAGAAGTGAGAGACACAGAAATATAATATAAAAAAAGGGGAGAGTGAATGCCCTCGAACACTGCCTCCTGACAGGATTTTCCACAGGTTGGCCCACTGAAGAAGAGAGCTGCAGCTGGTGAACGGCGACCTCCTGTGGCCAGCCTGGATATGACGCCCTCAAAACAACCCCAGGCTCAAGGTGAAGGCTCTGTACAGACATCCCTTATGTAACCTTTTCTTTTTTTTAGGAGTACTATTTATGGGAAAATAGTGCATCATGTTTCCCATCAGCCACTTACAGTAAATGCTATGATACCCTTCCTCAGACAAATACTCACAGCCTCCAGGAACATTAATCATCAGCGATTTCTCTGCCTTTCAGATGCGGAGGCTATAACTCTTCACACACCAAGTTAAAAAGAGTAAATTCTGCATCTTGGAAGTACAGTATCATTAACCAAACTCCATCGGCTCTGCTCGGTTTTTAAACGGGGCAGCGGCGCAGCAGAGATAAAAAAATATTGTAGCATGCATGGAGGCAAAACTCAGAGGAAAGCTCTCTGGTTCTGACAGAAGAGAAGTCACAACGAATCATTTAAGATGTATTTTTTCATGAAACACTGCACATGCAGATCTACTCGGAGCATCCACTAACTTGTGCACCCACACAGCATCTACACACGCACACTCCCTGCTGACATTTCTATGATATGCATGAGTGATTGACTTCTCTTGATGTGCTTGGGAGGGGGTGGGTTTTGCATCTCTGTGCACGTGTGTTTATATGTGTTCATGCATATGTCTGTTTGTGTTTGCGTGTCTGTGTTACATCTTGAGAGAGTAAGGGAGATGTCAGGACAAATCACCTCTCCACCTCTCCTGGGGATTTTATATCTGTTTCAGCCCAAATGAAAATATGCTCAACACAAATAACTAGGGTTCCTTCCCACCGTTTCCTAGGCAACCCCTCCTGTCTGAAGCCTCTAGTTGCTGTGTTATTCATTGTGAGAGGGTGTGTGAGAGTTTGCATGTGCCAGCCAATGTGTATATACTGTAACTATCAGGGATTCCATTTCTGTGCATTTGTAGTTTTTGTTTTTTACATGGCATGTTCATGAAAAAACTTTAAGATATAACGTGCTTTGTATGTGTGTGTATGTGCATGTTAATAAGCAGAGACTCTATCTATGTTAAGGGCAGATGGCATAAGATCTGCAGTACTTATGTATTTAAATGTGTACCAACAGTACAGCTGCAAGCAGATATATACAGGTGCACAGAAAGCCATATGTGTCTGGGTGTATTAGCATGTTGTATCACGTGTACACTATATACACTATATCACTAGAGACAGTGCTTTTCGGTGGTGGCAGAAGTACCCAGATCCTTTACTTGAATAAAAGTAGCACTAAAAGTAGCACAATGTAAAAATCCTCTGCATTCAAAATGTTACTTAAGTAAAAGTTCAAAAGTATCAGCAACAAAATATACCTGAAGTACTGAAAGTAAAATGATTCACATTATGCAGAATGACACATTTAACATTAATATATCATATTACTGAGTTAGAATATTGATGCAATACTGTGTAAATTCTATGCTGCAGCTGGTAAAAGGGGAGACAGTTTTAACTATCTTATATGTTTATAATGAGAAGCACTGATGGGTAGTAGGTAAATGTAGTGGAGTAAAAAGTACAATATGTGTCTCAAAAATGTAGCGAAGTAGCACAAAATGTAAATACTCAAGTAGGAAAAACTCAAAATTGTCCAAAAGTACAGTAACTAAGTAAATGTACTTAGTTACTGCTGCTGTCATATGTATGACTCTACTAATACACAGTATGTGCATGTATGTATACACACACACACACACACACACACATATATACGTATATATGTACATAAATGTGTGTTTCAGCATGACTGGCTTCTTTGCCGACAGGCTTGAGGGAAGGCCCTGCAACATTTTAATTTCAAACGCTCCTAAGTCGCTTTCTGCTGCGGGTGGTTACGACACAAAGCTCTTCTTCTCACTGCAGGCTGGAAATGGTAAATTTGGAATAATTTTGCTTTAGGTGTGGACAAATCCTGACATGGGC
>NW_018127943.1:2994134-2998731 GCF_001952655.1 Monopterus albus | reverse complement strand
AGAGTAGGGCAGGTGGAGAGAGGTGAGGGTGCTGTGGGGGGAGAGCAAGGCAGACGTTTTGGCCTGAAAGACTGGACTCTCAGCCAAATCTTTCTATGGATAAAAGACAAGCACAGAGAGGAGGATTTAAAAAAAGAACGATGGAATGAAAGAGGCACGGAGTGAAAAGAGTGAGAAGAGGAGGGATAGACTGTCAGGGACACACTTAACAAGGAAGCAGAAAAGTACAGTTTGTGTGTGCGCGTGTAAACCAGCTGCAAATCTCCGTGGCTGTGGGACACTTCCAAGATGAGACCCATCTGCCCAATTCATTAATAATACAAGATCTTTATAGAGGGCACTCAGATTCATTCTCTTTCTCTTACTGTCTTACAAACACACTATCCATCCCATGAGGAGACAAGTGCCTTGACCATCTCCACACTCCCAGTAGTAGCATGGAGCTGAGCCCATTACAGCTGAGTTGTTGATTCATCCATATGTAAGAAAGCTGTTAAGAGATGACCTCTCAGCATAGTAGCTGACAAAGGAAGGCTGGAGCAGACTGGCTCACCTCTTCAAACTGTGATGAGCTCTGAGTGCTCAGCGAGGGGTTCCACTCCCATGATTCATGGCCACTAAACAACATGCACACAACCTTAGAGACACACAGGGACTCTATAGTATTCTGCAGCCCCCTCTGCCTCATGAGGCAGACCCTCCTGTTCTCATTTGATTTTCAAAACCATCCCTGCTACAACAAATATCAAATAAAGTTCATATATTCAAACAACAAAGTTTAACAACTGTGGCAAACCCATCCAAAAATACATAACACAAACTATAGCTCATCCCATGTCTGAAAGTATAACCTCAAAATCACTGAGAATTTACTGTCACGCAAGTGGAGTTTAAGACAAAAATGCAATCTCTGCTTTGACTGGCTTTATTTTCAGATTTTGTATTTTTGCTTGTTTGGATGGGGTGGCCAGTGAGGTGGCACATTTGAAATACATGTACAGTAAAAAGAAAATTAAACCCCTAATTCTATGGAAATAATAAAAAAACACATTATTAAGAATAAGACTTAGTTCTGTGTATAAATGACACACATAGTGCTTATTTCAGATAACTTTGGCTGTGCTCCTTATTTACCCCTGGCCTGGGAAATCATGCCAGGCTGGGAGTAAACACAATTGCATGCATGATATAAGATAAAGCTAATTTTACCAATATCAATTATAAAGCGCCATAAAAATATTTGCTGTATTTAACACTAGTTGCTAACTTTGCCTGTGGACAGTCACTATAGGTGTTTGCCAGATAGTGCACATTGGTTTTCTATGAAACCAACTGTTTCATCTGATGATGCTGATGAGAGTGGAAGACTAAACCAAAACTCTAGAATTGGGAGCTGTAAAACCAAAGCAATGAGCCGGGTGATACCAAAACATACCATAGAGCTGAGGAAATAGAGAATTGGGTGATAAATCTCCATGGCTCTCTCACTTTGGGTGACCCTTGCACATTACACATAGTCATTTGGTCCACTGTCATCATACAAATGTTCTTTAGAGCAGCTTTAAGGATGTGATTAAACCACTTAATGATGCGCATTTGGATGATGATGTGATTAACTTGAACAACACTGTATGAATATTTTCAAGAGTCAATCCAAGTAAAAATGATTTATAGTTATCATAGTGGTTACTGATGCTAGATCTCCAACTTCTGATTGAGTTCCAACTACCATTAGCCATGACAAGTTCTAAAATCGACAAAGGTTTTTATAGTACAACACAAGAGAGAGGCAGAGCTGCTCAACAGCCCGGGACAGAGGCTCAACCCTCAACACATAAACACACATATACAAAAAAAAATATTAATCTGTATAAAACTACTCACTCTCATTGGAAAGGTAAAGATGCAAAGAAAAAACAAATACACACAGGCAAGAATACGCTCAGGTACACACACATTCATCTCTGCCTCAGCTGTGAATCCTTGAGTCCAGGTATCATTTTTTGACTCCCTCTCTGTTACTCTCTTTTTTTGCCACATATCATCTCCCTGACACAGCTGCGGTAAGGATGCTCCTGAATGTCGAACTGGGCAGGCTGACTGATTGCATGTGCCAGTGTGTGTGCGTACGTAGGTGTGTTTGTGTGCCTGGGAGACACTGTGATTATAGTTTGTTATCTATCCTGCTGAGACCCCGTAGTCGCTCCCTCCTTTCCTCTTCCTCTCTCTCTCAGTTTCCATCTGTGTCTGTCATAGCAACAGTGGTACATTGAGGACACGGTATTCCTGATGGGGGTGCGAACTTATGGGGCAGCATGGATTAACATGGTGTAGAGGATCTCAAGTTAGAGGTGGAGGTCAACGCAGCCCCTCCGCATCAACTACCACTACAGTAACACAAGCAGAGCAGACAAACTCTAACACTGACTGCTTGTACTAACACCTAACAGCACCTTGTTCCAGTCCAAGCTCAGCCCTATTAGTTCACCGGTATAAAAAAACCTTCACCCAAAGTGCCTTTTTAGCGGCTTAGTAGACCACAGAGCCCCAAACTTTGCATTTACACAGAACAACACATCAACAATTCCTGTCTATTCTTTCCATATCTAAAAGAGCTCACCAACAAGGAAGCCCAGCCAGCAAGCCTTACCAACAACATACTATAGGTTCGCCACAACTGAACCTTTTATCAACTTTTACATTTCTTTAGATCCCAGGGGATTTTATTCCATGAACATTAGCTCCAGCTCCAAAATCCAAAATGCCATTGGAAACATCAAGAGTTCTCTATAACTTTGATAGTAGTTACATTAAAGTGGAACCCAAAGCCCCTTAAGATACAATGAAAACAATATTTGCCCTGCCCTGTATCCAAATATTCAATAACATCAATCCACTTCTTATATTTGTCAAATCAGTTGGTACTGAGGTACACACATTGAAATGAGAGGTTTTTGATATATATGTCTGTTCAATAATAACACAAGTGCATCTGTGTAAAAAAAAAGAACATCTACTGTATGCATATTCTTTAAGAATAGGGTGTGAAAACCCCTACAGACAATTTCAGTCATCTTAACTCATGAAAGTACGTGAAGAAAGCCCCTAATCCCTGCCTCTGCCTTGCTTGACCCTGCACTGAAAAAAAGATTTGTTGGATTTACTTGATTGTAATGTGTACATCGGTCCCACACAATGATACTGTGTAAAACCAACATAATTTTCTTTAGGGGTTAACTTGTTTGAATTATGTTAACAAAGGAAATATGAATGAATTGCGTTGCATATACTAGCATAATCTATGTAAATCCAAAGACCCAGTGAATTGCTTATAAATGCTGTGTATAAAATCACTAGCTCAGGTGGCATTTTGAAAGACAGTGTGAGATGTGTGTAATGACTGTAACTGATCAAAACTACATGAGCACCACCTCAGCTGTCTATACCCTAAATATACTGCTCAAAAAATAAAGGGAACACAAACACAACATAAGACATCCTAGATCTGAATGAATGAAATATTCTTATTAAATACCTTGTTCATTACATAGTTGAATGTCTTATTTTCCCTTGTGTTCCCTTTAATTTTTTGAGCAGTGTATGTCAAATAAGCCTTGAGGGATTGTAACAAATCTTAAAGCTACTGAAAAGGTGCTCAAACTGTGTTTTAATATGCCTGTTTGGACATACACGTAACATTCAGCTGTGATGGATTGTTGTTTTCATGTGCTTTTGTCACTGATCACAGATCTGTTAGTCAAATCAATTGTTGAATTCACTTCTTGCAGCCACCCTTAAACAGAACGGTGCTGCAGCGCCTTTGCTGTTGCCATGCATGGTGGGAATTTCTCTTCATAGGGCGACACTAAGTCCCAACATGTTCTGAGGAGATATTTTTAGTTTCTTAGTTACACTATTGCACAAAAAGAAGACGGCTTCCACAGAGAGCCTGTGCATCGATTTAAGGCAAGTCAAAGGACATTGATCTGGATTAAACACTCATGTGCAAGAAGGGACAGTGTTGCAGAATGTTTTCATTTCTGTCTGTAGGCTGAATTGTCTTGAAAAAGGCCAGTACTCACAAGGAGGGATCATGGACGAGATCTTTGAGGTTGACACCACTGCGGTCTTCTGCAAGGTTTCGAAAACAGCTGTCACTCACTGGGTGAACAGAGACAGAGAAGAAAATCAAGTTAGCACACAAATACATAAAATTTATCCTTGTTTGAAGCGATGATGGGCAGCACAGCGGCGCAGTGTTTTGAATCTTGGGGTCAGGACATTTTGTCTAAATTAGGGAGAATAAGATGTTCTCATTTGTTTCAGCTTCACTTGTCTCTTCTCACTTCTGACACACATAAAATTATATCTGGTGTAAGTGACCCCTTCTTGAACCGCTACCTTATTGTGGTGGAGGGGTTTGAGTACCCGAGTGATCCTAGGAGCTATGTTGTCGGGGGCAATATGTCCCTGGTAGGGTCTCCCAAGGCAAACAGGTCCTGGGTGACGGGTCAGACTAAGAGCAGTTCAAAAGCCCTTTATGAATAGATTAAAATCAAGGACCGTGACGTCGCCCGGCATGGCGCAGCCAGGGCCC
>NW_018127943.1:2990891-2992551 GCF_001952655.1 Monopterus albus | reverse complement strand
TATGTCTCTCGGCTGGCCTGGGAACGCCTCAGCATTCCCCCGGAGGAGCTGGAGGAAGTGTCTGGAGAGAGGGAAGTCTGGGCATCTTTGCTTAGACTGCTGCCCCCGCGACCCGGTCCCGGATAAGCGGAGGAAAATGGATGGATGGATGGATGGTGTAAGTGTTACATTGTGCAATATTGTGCTCTGTATCATGGTTTCAAAACCAGGTATAGGCAAATGAAATATGTTCACCGTCTGAATAAACCAAACAAATGATAAAACACACCCTGCACATTTTGTGTTCACGCTGAAGACACATCTTCATCTAAAGACACCATCGTCTCCACCCTTCTCATAAAACCACAGTGGCAACTCAACTGCAGAGCAGGTGCGAGCCACATGAGTCATCACGGTGATCATGGACGGATAGAGTGAGACAGTGAGGAAGACAAAGACAATGGGTGAAGAAAATGGTTAAAAAAAGACAGAAGGGGAGGATGAAGAGAGGGGAAGGTGTTTTATGATCTGATGGGGCCAAATGTGCACAGACACACTTGTGTCTTAAAATAGATGCAAAGTGCTGGAGGGTGGTGACGGTGGTTCTGGTGCAGTGGACTTATTCCAAAAACCTAGATATGCCAGTTGTAGACAAGACTGGAAATGTCATGATCTTACTCCAAACAAGTGCCATGATCCATGAATGTGAGGAGGGGTGGAGTGATAGGGTGAGTGGATGTTTGAAGCAAGAATGGTGTAAAAAAAAAAAAAAAAAATGAGCAAAGGGGTAATGAGAAGGAAAGGAACGCAAAGCTGGAGAAAGAGAAAAGAAGGGATGAGAGTGAGGAGAATGAGAGATCGAGGTGGAGCAGAGCAGATGAAAATGATGTTGAATGAAGAGAAGGAAAGATTTTTTTTAGGGGGCGATGAGGAGAAAAGCAGTGCCCATAGGGCAGTGCTGTGGAGGTTAAGCGGTGGGTGTGGGACACTGCTCTGGCAAATAAATGGAAGAGTGCTCACATTTGCACACCAGGTCAGCACAGAAAGAGGGAGAAATAAGAGAGACAGAAAGGCTGCCAGGGGTGGGGCTGATGTGGTGGAGCAAGCACATGGAATACACACCACCCTGGATTTAGATGGGTACTGCTGCATTAGTGCATGTGCATGTGTGTGTGAAGAGGGAACTTCCTTCAAGACTGCAGTATTCCTTACAAACACGCACACACAGAGCCCTCCTCAGTCTTTCTCTCCCAGCTACCCCTTGATCTAAAAATAGCCGTTCCACTCTCCTACAAGAGGCAGCAACCATTCTGAACCAATCAACACACTCTGTCAAAGGCATCAGTACCCACTACCCCTCTATGTTTGTGTGTGTGCACGTGTCTGTGTCTGTGTGCAACAAGGGGAACTCCTGGCTCAAGGTAATAAAACTGCCCCTCCCTGCTGCACTGGTTAGTAGAAGTGGTAGGAAAGTGATCCTTTCTAGAGAAACAACAGCTTGGAAAAGAAACAGAAAGCAAGTGGGACAAAAGGGTGAAACAAGGAATAGAAGGAGTGAGAGCGGAGGAGAGGGAGATCTGGCTGCAGTTAAAACAGGCTTCAAAGGAATATTAATGTGATCCTGTGCAAGAGCTGACGACAAGGAAAGAAAGGATGGAGGATGGAGGAGGAAGAGTGGGGG
>NW_018127943.1:2989895-2990848 GCF_001952655.1 Monopterus albus | reverse complement strand
CACCAATGCACCTTTCTCCGGGTAAATCTACAACTTCATCACCCCACATACCGCTGTGGACTGCGTCTTCTCTGATGTCCATAAAAGCTGCAATGTAGGAGCAACCTGTGATTTACTCATCAGAGCAGAGACTGGCTTTGCTTCCTAAGCCTGACGTCGAATAAATGCTGCTCCATTCCCAGTTCAATGCAAGAAGTAAAGGTGTAATGCAGTGAGACCCCTTGTCCCAGTCCAGAAGGCACTATTCCCCATGGTACTGTGTATACTGTACCCAGCAAACTAAAGGTCATTTCTCCTACACAGCTGGACATTTAAGCTCGTAAGCTGTCAGTGCAATTTCTGTTCTGTGCATTTGATTTTCGTACATGATCTGTGTGATATAGATTTCCCTTGTAACTACACTCGTACTTCATTTCTAGGAAGTACATCTTCTGTTGTTGTCTATTTTTGCATGTTTCTACCAGCTTCTATTTGTCTGAGCAAAAAAAACAAACAAACAAACTATGGTTTATAAAAAGCAGGTAGGTGAACTTTGAGTGTTTTTGTTAAACAGTTTTCAACATCAAAAATAAACTTTCACTCAAATGTCCTCTTTCAGAGTGATAGTAACTTTTCTATACTGTGTGATGCCTTCCTATGAAATAAAAATTAAATAATGACAATCCATAATATAATTAAGAACAATTAAAAACAACTAAGAAGATATCTAAAGATACACTATATTGTCAAAAGTATTCTTTCATCTGCCTTCACATGCACATGAAGTTGATCAACAACTGATTCTTAATCCATAGGGTTTAATATGATGTTGGCCCACCCTTTGTAGCTAAAACAGCTTCAACTCTTCTGGGCAGGCTGTCCACAAGGTTTAGGAGTATGTTAATGGGAATTTTTGACCATTCTTCCAGAAGCGCATTTGTGAGGTCAGACACTGATGTTGGACGAGAAGGCCT
>NW_018127943.1:2984135-2989836 GCF_001952655.1 Monopterus albus | reverse complement strand
CAGGGAAGTCCCGTTCTCCTAGCAACTGCCAAACACAGACTTGTCCATGGGATTGTCAGCCAGAGAAGCGTGATTCGTCACTCCAGAGAACATGTCTCCACTGCTCTAGAATCCAGTGGTGGTGTGCTTTACACCACTGCATCTGACGCTTTGCATTGCACTTGGTGATGTAAGGCTTGGATGCAGCTGCTCGACCATGGAGCTCCAGAGAGTGACCCATTCTTTCACAAATGTTTGTAGAAATGGTCTGCATGCCTAGGTGCTTGATTATATACACCTGTAACCATGGAAGTGATTGGAACACCTGAATTCAATGATTTGGATGGGTGAGTGAATACTTTTGGCAACATAGTGTATTTTGAGGGCTCACCTTCCATGACTGAGACATCATTTGATGAAATCTCTCATATGTCCTGAACCAGCCTGTATTTATTTACACAGCATCTCTGTAATTGTCTAATTTTTCATTTGAATATCTATATTCTGGCACCCTGAGTCCTATCATTTCAACCGGTGTGTGTGTGTGTGTGAGTGGATGCCCCACGCTACAGAAGTAGGAAGAGAGCAGGAAGCTTGTGCTTTAGATACATTACACAGGGCTACACCGCTCACACATGGGATCTAGAAATGCACACCCTAACACAAAGACAGGCTCACACATACTCTGTAAGGGTCAACTGCTAAGCCACAGAAGAGCAGGGGAGATCAGGACACATCAGTAACATAGAAGAGTTAATTTTACAGAGATGACAAGATCAGTTGTGGCAAGTGCCCTCATAATTCCCAAGCACAATGGTGACCTCTAGGGATGTACTGTAACCATACCAAAAACTCATAGTATGATATTTCCACAATAAAGAGTCCACAATACATCACAATTTGTCACGATATTAAAAAATTAAGGAAAAAGATTTAAAAAATGCCCTTTACTAAATAATAAATCAGTATTTTTGTATGATTTTCCTTTTAAAGGCTCCTGCTTTCCTTCTTTATTAATAAAAGAGTAGCCAGCCATACGGTGGGCCCTTGAGACAAAGAGCACACAAAAACAAAATGTGCTTCAGATCCAACAAGCTGGATCCAGCACCTCTTAAACTGTGACCAGCACCTATTTTGACAGACCTGGCATCTCATTGACACATGGAATAAACTGGATATATGAACAGTACATTAAAAAAATACTCTTTGTACAACTAGCTTTTTACAACAGCATAATAGACTAAAATTTGAATATTTAAATAAAATAAAAACAGGCAGTTAGGCTAATTACAGCACAGTGTAACCAGCCTACACAGGTCACACAGGGTCAGATGCACATTCAGTGTAACATTATCTGGGCCACGGAGTAGGAATGATGCAAAAGACAGAATAACATGATAGAGGACTCCTGCCTCATGACTGTGTTATGGGCTGTTTTAAATAACACAAAGCAAGACCACGTTTATTTAATGCTACTGCATTATATAGTCTCTGGTGTGTTTTAAATTTGTTGTTGTAATATTGTGAATACGATGCTAATGCGTAGTGGAATAATAAGGCCCCAAATACGATGTCACACGTGCTATTGATTGAACAGATAAGCGGCTGTAGCCTCACAGTCCTAATGTATTTAGCATCAATTGCGCTCAACATTTATAACTTGCAAATGCGTGTCTTCTTGTCTAGTCTGTTCCTTTATGTGGAAACTACCCATCCATTCATTTTCTATACCACTTATCCTGAATAGGGTCACGGGGGGCTGGAACCAATCCCAGCTGACATTGGGCGGGAGGCGGGGTCCACCCAGGTTGCCAGTCTAACACCTGGAGGCAGACAACCACACACACCCACACTCACTCCTAGGGGCAATTTAGAGTCACCAATCAACCTAAGCTGCATGGCTTTGAACTGTGGGAGGAAGCCGGAGTACCCGGACAAAACCCACATAAGGGCAGGGAGAACATGCAACTCCACTCAGAAAGCCGGGGCTCAAACCAGGAGCCTCCTTGCTGTGAGGTGAGGTAAACTACTACGGTACAAATGCATCACTAGGAGTAACTGGGGGTTCAGTGTCTTGCTCAAGGACACTTCCACATGTTGACTGGACAAGCCGGGAATCAAACCACTAATCCTCCGGATAGAAGACAACCCACCCTACCTCATGAGCCATAGCCACCTGGTAGGGTAGCTGCTTTCCATATGTAAAAGAGTATCTTAACTAGCAAGCAGGCTAGGTGCTGTCAGTCTGTGAACTAGCAGAGGGGATTCCACTCAATCATTTCCAGGACATAAAGCAGTCAGCACTCATTATCTCCCTGGGTTCCAAAGCTAATGGAGGTTTTCCCTTATAGCAGGTCCTCTCTCACTCTTTGTCTGCTTATATACACAGTGAGACTTTGTAAGCATTAACACACACATATATATAAATGTTACACAACAATGCGTGCACACTCACGGCCTCAGATACCTTGCAATGGATCAGTAGCTTGACACAACTTGTGCTACAAATCATAGTGCAAGACAGAGCGAGTAGAGTTGCTTGTGCCAAAGTCTGCTTCCAGTCCACTAATGGCACTGCTTATCTATCATTAAGACAGCATACCCTGCTGCTCACGAAAGAAAAATACAGAACTTAGTTGTCTTGAGTGTTTTGGATATTATGTGAAGCTGTGGTTAAGAAATGAATTTCTATTTCATTCTAATTGTAAATATTACTGTGTTTCAGCATGCCAGTTAAATGTATCATCTTGACTAAAATTGTCCAAAAATAAATTAATACATATGAAAGGAGTTTCACAGAGCCACCAGTGTAGAAATAATACAGCATCACTGGCTTTGTATGAGCAGCCCACTTGGGATCTCTATTGTTTCCTGTTCTTTGTCTGTTAACAGCAGTGCCAGAGGCCCCTCCAGCCCCGGAGTAGCTACTATGGAGGTCAAACACTGGATTGCGCTGACATCTGCTGGTGGGAGGGACGTTACCTCTGCACACCAATAAAACTCAACCAAAGTGATATCACTGTCTCACATCTCTTATTTTATTGGCTTGTTCTGTGTCAAATAGAAACACTGGGCCTGAGGCCTGAGATTAAATGAGTTTAATGATGAATGATGGATACGCCTACAGATTGTAACGGGAAGGGGCAGACATGTGACTAGGGGGCTTTCAGTGCTATTACAACCCCTAATAACAGAAAAAAAGTGGAGAGTAGAGGGGCAATGGTACGTAAATAGCAGCATCTTCATTTAATGGCAGGGTAAAATTCAAATTAATAAAAGGCTTCATGGTGCTGGATAAAATATAAATTAGTAACAGCAATAACAGCAGATAACCTAATCTAATATAAGCCCAGTGTATCTTAGCAACCTTGTTAATACTAAGAGGAGCAGTGGGGTAAGCAGCTGAAGCACAGCATCCATCATCAAAGACACACCCAGGAGCAGCACACAACATTGCTAACAAACTCAAACCCACATCACCATGCATACGTTATCTTACCATTAGTCACTCTCTCAATCAGACTGTGATGCAGAGAGGTGCATGCACGTATGCAGGGCTACACTTTCAGGCACACACACACACAGACCCTCAGGCTTACTGTAAGCAGCCGGGAGAATGGAGGGGGCGTGGAGCGAAACAATAGGATCCTAATCATTGGGCTGCTTTTCAAAGCATCTCCCCTCTACAACACGGTTTCTAGATAAGATCTGAAAATACTATTTATATCCGCAGGGAAAAGAGCCAACCAGCAGCTTGATTTTCATTTATTTGAAGTCAGATCTAAACTGGGGTGGAGCTACATAATACAAGGAGTCTGACACTCCACCTGCTATTGCCAAGCCAGCCACACAATAACACTATGGAGGGAAACAGGCCAATAATTGCACTGGGCCCACACTAACACCACAGCTAATAATTACTCTACTGGCTTAATAACCGTTGCTTACTACACCAGAGGAGCCCAGCTAATCCATGTGGGAACAGCAATGGGTCAATCAGCATCTCAACTCCAAACGTACTGCGATTTAGCCAGGCCAAAAATCAGCAACCATGCTGAGCCAAGGACGAAACAACAAAACACAAGTCTCCACCATGCACCAGATGTGCAGAAAAAGAAAGACAGAGGGAGCGACAACTCTGTTCTTCCCAGCTGTGTCCCAGGCAGGAGGGGATCTGGCGCTGGCTCTCCCAACACTTCTTCGCTCCGTTTCTCTGGAGAGAACATGTGGAGTAGAGGGAGGGTGAACTGGAGCCAAACCTTGACATGTTTATCCCTTTCATGCATGAATTGTGAAAGCCACAGTCAAAATTTTTTTTTCCTCCGTGGTTTTCTTGGGCATAAAAAGGTGGACTGCATGCATTTGAGTTTTTAACTGAAGAAACAATTTCACAAAACAGAGAAAAAATATGTGAAAACTATGAAATGATAATTCAAATTTTGTTACACAATCACTGAACCTCACTCCTTACTCTTCAGCCTCTCTTTACTCCTCATTCATGTCTCCTCCCTCCCTCCCTCCTTCCCTTCATCCCTCATTCAGCCACCGACCTTTGACTTCTCACCCCCTCCCTACTACAGTGGCTCTCTAAACACAATTTTAGATGGAATTGAGCTGTGTGGTCTGGTTTACGGACTTGTGCATCAGTTCACCAAGTCTATTTTCTGTTTATGAGGATTTGGGAAATACCTTCAGAATTTGGGTAATTGTTATGAAATGATGGTGCAGGGTTAAACGGCCAGCAAGTCTCAGTTATGCACGTTCTTGGGCCTCGTCATACATCAACTCCAGGCCGTATTAGGTTGCTTTAAGGTTATTAATGTTAGCGTATATACAGTATATCTTTGGTCTTTTTTAAATTAAAAACAAAATAAAGTTAGGCTACCAAAGGTTTTTCTAATTGAAATATATTCATAGATAAAGAAGATGGCAGTTGAAGATTTAGTAGTCGTCCATAACCAGGACACTAGTGTTTAATCAGTTAATATTAGAATAAGCATAACCAGATTTCTGTTGGTGCCATGTAAACAGAATGTGCTGAATATGATAAAAACTGGGACACCCTAATTTCAGGATGTCCATGTAAACGCACTGGCTGAGATCCCATTTACACCTGGGAAGCTTTGTCTGGATAGGTTATTTGGATAGTGACATCTAATCACAAGCCATTGCATTAACAGTTGATAAAAATCATCCTTATCTCAATGCTGCCTTGACTGTGGTGGATTGTATTATGCAAAACAAGTAGGCAGAGTTGGTGGACTAATCAAAAGACATGGTGTGTCACTGGTCAAAGAAATGGATGCTGATCTACATTTCCTATGCTGAGGAAAGTTTCATCTGTAGTCCGAGACAATAATAATATTACAATAATACCAGGTATACACACTAAGGCTCACACGCACTGGCTTTAATAACCCTTTAGATGTACATTAGGAAAATGTAGGTGCATCACAGAGTGTGAGAGTAATGCTAAAACAATTAGTCACTTCAGCCAGTCAATTGACAGAAAGCTGACTGACATTAACTTTAACAAACGGTTGACAATTTAAGTAATTTAACAAGGGGAAATGCCCGAGGTTTACTGGTTCAAGTAAGGGTTTTCAGGAATACCCTGTCCACACTCATACAGTTACACCTGAAAGTACCCAGTAGACCCACAGTCTGGTTTTCTTGGCACTGACTGGCTCTGCTAGGGTGGTCTGGAATGCTCAGGGGCACC
>NW_018127943.1:2965603-2984105 GCF_001952655.1 Monopterus albus | reverse complement strand
TCCCTCACTTTTATCTGTGTTATACTATTACAACTGGAATATCTCTGGGACTCAACCTACTTGCTTAAAACAAAAAAAAAATTTTAAACACCATCTTGAGCTTAGAGAACATTTTGACAGGTAATTGCAGTGCCATGTGTGCCTTAAGTCAACGAGAGAGGGAGGAGGATGGTGCTGACCCTGAGTGTTCACCTGGGCTCTGGAGGTGTGCTCCTACTGTCACTTTCCATTGGAATGAACAAAACATGCAGGGGTGACCCCCTATACCAGTGTACTTAAGTCAGAACCCTGGTACAGAAACCAATAATACACACACACACACACATTTGTTTTCATCTCTCATGGAGACTTTTCACTGACTTACATTCATTTTCTGGAGACTTACCCTAACCCTACACCAAGCTGTTGCTGTGAAATTCAAGGTATTTACAAGGTGTCGACCAGCATCTGGCCCCAACAAAGGCAAGTCCCCAAAATGCAGGAGTGTAAACAGGTTTTGGTCCTCACAAAATGAGTAATAACAGGTGTGCGTGCACACACACACATTCAACATAGCAATCACCATAATTAAATCAAAACAGAAAATCGTTTTCAGCTGCTCTACCTATGGCCTAAATGTTTTCTCTGTGTTGCAGCGCTTGTCCTAAAACTATCCACTGTATGCTTTTTGTGTTCCACCCCAGTCAGCCCACTCTGCATAGCACTCACCTGAGCCTCTCTTTATCATCCACATATCAGCGAAAAGCCAGGGACTTCAGCACCCTACAGCCTGCAGCTCTCCACAAAGGCCTCACGTATTGATGTTTTATTAACACAGCCATAAATATTGAAAAGACACTAACTAATGAAGCCACTGAGAAAAGTTCCAGTGACAATTTACAGCACCAGGGAATACGAGGACCTTGAATATGGTTCCCTTCACCCCCCTCTTTCTACTTTGTCTCCTTCATCTCATTTCCCATGCTATGACCAGAATGTCCCTGCAGCTCAAATATCATCCCCCACCTTTTCGAGCCCACCCCCAACCCAACTTCTTCCTCTTCTTTGCTTTCTCTGTTCAGTGAAATCAATCCATTGGAGAAGCTTGAAGATCCACCACACCCCTTGCAAATATTAATCATAAATCACAGGCTCCGAGTAGAACCAGACTTGTTTGTAGTGACAACAGACGTGATAAATGCATCTGTAGGTAGTATGTGAAGGCTGAGCGGGTGAGTGGCTATGGGTGGACATGGTTTCGCATCTATTTTCCCCATGTAGCATGACATTTCGATGCCAGAAGGCTTACGACAGCCCAGTTCTCCATGGCATTTCCAGCATCTGTTTACACACATACATAAACTAAATGCACACTGTTGTCTGAGCATGTGTTTCTATATATTTAAGGCATGAACTCAGCCCTTTGTCTAGTGCTGTTTATAATAAAAGCCATGCTATTGAAGTAATTGTGTCTGCAAAATAAAAAAACATACAGTAGGAGCAGTTGACTAATAGTAGCCATTATAGTTTAATAGGTACCAGGTGGTGAAACTGAGAAAGGTTTATCAGGGCAGCACATAGGTTATGATGATGCTACAGTGGTTATCTGTATATGTCTGCACTCTACTGCTATATTGGATATTGCTTGCAAGAAATTACAAAAAGAATACAGGATTAGTTCTCCCACATTACAAAAACATACTTTCTCGGTCATGCTAAAAGTTTAGTTTTTTGTTTTTGAATGACATTTTGTTTGCCATGCTTAAAGTATTGCAGATAAGGTCAGAGGTCAGGGGTCATGATGCAGATGCAATCAGGTCAAGGTTAGGCTGCCAGATGGTCATTCAGAATGCTGAGTTTCTGATCAAAGTTAAAGGTCACACTGACCAGGGGAGTCGTTTGATGGACAAGGCAAATGCACATCCACATCCCTAACCCTGACTGGGACAAACACATCTCGAGAGGTGTCAAGCCAATTTCTGGAGCAGGAGACACAACCACACTGTAGGTGACACACTGTTCACCAAGTGGAAAGTTAATCTAAACTGTATCGTCACAGGGTCGGCATGTGGTAAAGATGGCAGCCTCAGTATTGTCCGGTCCACCAGCTGCCCTCCCGACAACCAGTCCCCACTCTCTGCCCACAAATCCCATTTCATGCCAGCCATGCTCCTGAAAAGGCAAAGCCCAATCAGCACAGCTGCGTGTTTAGAACATTGTGTTGACAATCCTTCAGGGGAACCAAGCAAAGCGGAACTCTGCAGAACTAGGCAGCATTGAGCTAAGGGACAGCTATGACTCTACTCTTCTTACACAAAGAGAAGCTCCAGCTACTGCTATCCAAATATCAAAGACACCTCAATTTTTAAGGAAGAGGAGTTTACTGTTAAAAATGGAAAAAAAAAAATCTTGTTGAAAAAGATGAAGCAGTATCCCTCAGTATATGAATAGGTCAGAGACAATTTCATCCAGGAAAAATAGAGATTGGTTACACTTAGGTTAGCTGGTACATGGAGCTGTGGCAAACGCTGGCACAAGTGTATCAGCAAAACAATACTCAGCAGAGTCTGGTTACTATGAATGTAATTGGCTGTTACTGGTCAGGTGGTTGCCAAATAGCTGATAAATGAGTCAGTGACTGTAAAGCATGAATGAAGCCGAGGCCCATCAGCTGGTACAAGTGTGAGTTCAGTGCTCTGTCTGAATTAATGGTGAGCTGTGCCACATTAAGACTTAAACATCGAGTGCTCGACAAAATGGATGGTTTATCTGTGCATGTTTGGTTCAGGTTAGGCACAAAACCAACTTCATGGTTTGGGTTAAAATGACTACAGTGCTAAGACTGGTGACAATAAACGTGGTTAAGGTTAGGTAACTATGGTAGTCAAGCATTAAAAACACAACACAGTGTTCACTGTCAATTGGAAAAAGAAAACTAAGTACTCAGTCAGATGTTTTGTTGACCCATCCATCCATCCACCCTGACCTCCTCAGGTTCAGCTGACTCGTCGACTTTTATTAACACTTAGGCCTTTTATAAACTAAAAATACTAAACATTTGTTGGTTACAGGTTCATAAAATGTGAAAACTGGTGGCAGTTCTCTGTTTAATATAATAGAATAATGGAATATCTTTGGGTTATGCACAGTTGGTTGAACAAAGCAGTAATCAATCTGAAGACATTCTATTGGGCTCTGGCAAATTGTGATGGCCATTTTCATTATTATTTCATTTAAGACCAAGCACTGAATTGGCCTTTTAGAAATAACTGACTGAACAATGAAATCACCGTTACAGTCCTACATCCTTAAACCTATAAACACAAACAAGACCCTTTACACAAACTACTGCTACAGTATGTTATATCACAGAAATAGTTTTTCAGAAGCAGCCTTTGCTGAGAAAGACGCACTGAATCCTATGGATTGTTGTTACAAGGAACATGCTCCACATGCTGCCAGTGCTTGATGATGTGTTTATTAATGTGTGTGTGGGTGTGTGTGTGTGCATGAACCACTCGACTCTGCTTATTTCCCAGGATGCAGAGTTTTACAAGCACACACACACATACACCAGCAGTATCCCCGGGCCCGGCTGTACTAATGAAGCAGCCTGTGTGCAGCTACCTTCATTACATTCAATCCTCTGGACGGTGTCAACAATTACATTGCAGCTTCCTACTGTCAGAGCTCACACATGTTCACACACATACACAGTTGGAAACTTGTCCTTTTCAAGGCCATTGGTAGCTGCAGTTCATGCAGGGAGGCATTCTAGCTCTTCTTCTTTCTTGATGGTGGGCGTTTCCCCCTCAGTACATCTACTGTATAACCCACCACCACACCACGAACAGACTCTGTGACGTCTCTCTCCTAGCCTCTCAGTATGGGGTGAGACAGAAGGAAAGCCTGGAGGTGAGGGGGGAAGCTGCCTAATAGACTGCTCCACTTGCCATATTTTACACATCTCATCACTTATCCCACTGACACACACATACATGTCACTGCAGGGGCAAACAAGAGAAAAGTGCAGTCATGGAGTTTTTCAAGGACTGGTTTGACTGTGATGCTGTGTAGCAACTGAGGCAATTTAGAGTCACCAATCAACCTAAGCTCCATGTCTTAGGCCCAGGGAGAACATGCAAATGGTGCACAGAAGGGCCCCAGGTCAGCCTGGGCTTGAACACGAAACCATCTTGCTGTCAGGTGACTGCGTTAACCACCGCACCGCTCATGACGTTACTTTACACCATTTAGAAAGACAACAGCATTCAAGACACACTGTAACACAACCAACTACTAACTACATTCTTAAACAAACTTTACTTAAGCAATTTGAATTAAGTTAAAATAAACAAGATAAGAAAAAACAAAGTCACACAATTAAGAACTTTATATAAGAAACTCACTAACTAATCTGCTGCTTAGATCATTTAATGGCAACCTATTCCAATTTTTCTTTTTCATAAAGTTAGTCTTTGAAAACGGAGTGACCATAAGACTGTTAACAGCCAATCTATTGTCATAATTGTGCATTTCACTGCAATAAGTAATTAGATCATACAAAAACAAAGGTACTTTAAGATTAATAATAGTGTGAAGCATTCTGGCCATGGTGAAAGAGATCTATTGCTGAAAGCGCATCCATTCCAAGTTAGAATGTAATGTTTCTATCTTAGTTCTAACCGTGCAACCCAGGACTACTCTGCTTGGCCCAAGATAAATACTGTAATTTGTCAAGGACCAGACCAAATAGTTTAGCCCTATTCATCTAATATTTTCACCAGCAACAGTAAATCACTGGCAGTGAGACTAAGTTCTCTCCAGAAATCAGCTGCCACAACAAAAGAAAACACACTAAACAAGAAGAGGTGGGGCGATGAAGCCGAACAGAGGAAAGTGAGTGAGAAATTCCCTGACTCATTCTTCCAACTGTACTTTACACAGTCATGTGCTGAGAATGTAAAACCACCAGTCATATCTGTTGTAATACCATAAATGAAGAACAAAGCTGTTGAGCCAAATCAATCAAACCGGTTCTTGTGTTGATAATGATATCAGTTTGATGGCTGCGCTGTCTGTGACCATCAGGAGCAACTTCGGGTTCAATGTCTTGCCCAAGGACCCTGACAAGTGGACTGGGGAGAATGGGAATCGAACCACCAACCTTCTGGTTTGGGGACAACCATTCAACTTCCTGAGATACAACCACCCTGAACATTTGTGGCTGTGAAGTGTCTGTATATGTGTGGGCAGGGGTGTATTAACATTTGATTCCCAGGTGCCATGATCTGAAAGGGTTTTGTGATAGAAGCAGGAAAGGCATGAGGGTGAATAATGAAACAGAAGAACACCTTGACCACACACACATAGTGTATATCGGGCCGAGGTCGGCCTCAAACACACCTCGTTAGGAAGGAGCTGGCCTCTTCCATTATTCACACGTACATGCTCCACTCTTACAGGCAAAAGCAGATAAAAAGTGATATGGGGAAAATGAGCACATTACAGTTATCTCTGTAGCTCCAAGTCCTGTACCACTCAATCTTAATTATCATTGATATGTAATTTATTTCTGGAACTGAGATAAATATATATGTGCGAGCAAACCGATAACTGATCAAATTACCATTAACGATGACTATGTTTGCAGCGTTCTCTCCAACAGTAAACACCACAGAAAAAGCCAATTTCATTGACAACATCAAATGTAACATTGATTTTGGACACTTTTCCCTTCAAAATCCTCAATGTGTCACTTTTACATGTGAGGTTTTAAAAATAGAAACATTATTCTGACGGAGCTTCCCAGAAGCACATGTCACATGCACTGGTCAACACATCGCACCTCGACATGGCCGGGCTTGTGGCCTTGGGAAGGGACGGAGGAGGTCTGAACAAGTGAAAAACCAATGAACATCCTGGTAATGTGTCAAGAAGCAGTGAAAGTGCCATTGCCAAGGGTGATGGCCAGAAGTCATACAGAGCTACACCAGTGCTTTTCCATCTTCCTGGTACAGACCCTCATCTTTGTTCTTATGAATGGCTGATCGTATTATGTGTTGAGTAATGCCTCCTAAATTAAAGCTTTTTTACTCTATGAATGAACATCTCAGAGCAACCATGCACCTTTTTTGGGAGAAACTGTTACACTTATTGTGAAACCTGTTTACTTGTCATATCTTTACTCTGGTTTGCTATATTTCTTCTTTGCCTTGTATTCCACCTCATACTTCTTCAAACTACACCCCACTCTTTCTCCGTTTGGCAAACAACAACAAAATACTGGGTACTTGAGTGATGCTGACATAAATGAAGTTCCCCGTGTCTCTTTGCAGTGAAGCTGATTTAATACTACATGGAAGATCTGAGCAGCACCACTACTCAGCCTCCCCTCTAATCAGCTTCTGATTCCTAGATCACTGATGATGGTCCAGACAATGGCACCCCCAAGAGGTGGCCAGGGGGGCCACGGCCCCCATCCTAAAATCACTGGCTACACCTCTTGGTACAGTCATTTTAATTCTTAGCGATGCAAGCCCTTAAAAATCCGACATACACTTAGGATGTAACACATTAGAGTGGAATTTTGAAGGGAGCATTCTCAAGAAAGTAAATTATTTTTGTACATGATGTTTGGATAAAGCTAGTGAAATGGAATGCCATTAAATTACATAAATCATTAAAATTGTAAAAGTAATAAAGAAACTGGAGTATGAAATCTGATGTGTGTTTTTCAATTTCATCAGAACTTGAGGTCAGACATTTTGGCATCTATAATTCTTTGTTTTATTCTATAGAACACAGAAAATTAAAGCCACTTGTCAAATTTTTAGTCTGAAATTCCTCTGTGGTGTGTAGCCTTTGTAGGGTCCAACCCCCCATTTTATTAAACCTGGATCAGATCTAATGGGATGTGAGTGCTCCTGACTTCCCGTAGACTGAAGGCTGCTTAAACTGTTCTAAAATGTCTGTCTTGACTGCAGCTCTTTCTCAATACCACTTGCTCCCGTCCACTTTCCAGACAAGAGGCAGTGCATCTCAAACAAGCCCATTACCAAACCAAAAAGACATCAAATCAAACCGCTCCTAAAGGCACTTACTAGTGCATAATCAGTAAGAGTCATAGAATCACACAGTGGTATCTACAAACTGGAGCACACAGACGCTAGTAAATACAGAGAACTGTACAGTAAATAGGTAGTGTTTCTGGACAGAACCACAATGATTTGTGTGTGAATCTAACCAGGGAACACATTAATCAAACAGATGGCTGGCAGCTCCGACAATAACAAACACATAGACCAGCAATAATCAAGATGTTTACTGTCAGGATGTCAGCATACTGTAAATGATACGTTCAGCAGTCTGCATTTGGAAAGACAAATCTGATTTCATCATCATGTCAGACGCATATCAAATCTAACCATGCTGCCCCGGCTAAAAACAACCCGATCACATTAGGAAGAAAGTTGTCATTTATATCTAAGGAAAAAAGCTTCATGCATCTAATTCATTCCTACTGGACTGTTTTATCTCCACAGCAACAGTGACCAGGTGAAACATTTCAGGAAGAGGGGACCACCGCGTCAAGAAAACTGTGATAACCAGCCAAAAAGGTCAACTTTTGCATTCATTCACTATTTGTGTAATAACATAACTTCAAGGTTTGTTCACTTTCTAAATGGTTTAATATACAGTACTTTAAAAAAAGAATGGTAACACTGTAATGCTGAGACTGTTAGCATTGCTACCTTTGCTTCTGTCCTCAGTGACAATCCCACTGTGACAGTAGTGTCCAGTCAGCCCAGATACAGGCAAGTGAAACATGATAGAGGTATATGTTTCAGACTCCTCTAAATGAGGACTGATAAAGGCATGATGCAGCATAGCAGCACACAAGACTACTGATGAATCAGTGACTTGTTTCCTTTTCTCTCTCTTTTTTTTTACTCCGCTCCTTTGTCCTCCTGCATTCTTCACTCACTCTGTACCTCCAGCCCTAATTAACACCTCAAGCCAAGACACATGACCAGACAACAAGAGTGACTCATCAGTTAAAACCCACTGCTGTGCCTTTTTTCACAGTCTCTATCACCATCACTCAGCAGCTCCTCTCCTTGTACAGGTTATCGCGAGGGGGTACCCAATAGCTGTCTCTCTGGAGTGAGCTAAAAGAAAACCAGGAAGTGTCTTGTCTGAAAAGCAAAACATTCTTTGAAATGTCTGAGCAGGTGCAGTGTAATTAAAGGCTAACTTGCCCAATATATGTAGTGATTTTGGAAAAACAACTTCATTTCAAACATCTAGAATGAGGAACTTGCAACAACTGTAGCTAATAACAACAAGAAAAATGAAAGATGCTGAAAAAAGCCCAAACAAAATCCAGTCCATTTCTCTCACCTTTCCCAAAACGCCACATTATATGGCTTCATCCAGATGTTGCAACAGAAAAAAACATCCTATTTTAATGTAGAATCACCACTTCCTGTTGTACAGCAACACTAGGTGGAGGCACTGTGAAATGTGACTCCAGAACCTGCTTTAGCTTATTCATCTGTGCTTAAACTATTAATCTGAAGTGTTTGTTCCTCATGAAAAATGTGAGGCCCATCTTTTTGGGTATTATTATGGGATTTGTAGAAAATAACAAAAACATAGAAAATTACCGACCTTGTCCTTGAAAGTTCCCTAAACTAAAGATGCAGTAAAAACCTCATAAAAATGGCATAAATATAGGGACTTCTCTTGCTCTAAGCCTCACTGACAACAGTTTTGGAGAAGTTAATCCATGGTTACATAACACTTAACTTACTAATAGCTTTTCAGATGTAAAGAGACCTTGTGCATCATGAAACTCTGAGCGGCTGGACAAAGCTACCATCCCACCTATCACAAGCTTGCTGGAAGGTGTTACTACTCATTTCAGAATAGTTTTTCCTCTTTTACACTAATACAAAAATAGAAAACAATAGCTCCAAGCTGTTTGCCCGATGCCTGTTTTACTGTCAAAACAAGAGAAGTGCTGACACTAAAAAGCACCAGCATCTCTCTTGCTCTTTTGCTTACTTCCAGAAATATCAAGCACAGCCTTCCTCTTTCTTGGCTATGCTAGCCTCCAGTGATTATCACCTCAAATGAATGACAGACTGTAACACTGTTTTAGGCCAGGAGGGAGTGGGAACCAACCAACTCTCCTACACCTACACATCCAGTCCGGGAATAGCTTTCCAGGCAGCCCCAGCGGAGCTCTTCTCTGGAGAGCTGACAAGAGCCTACAAGAGCGGAGGAGACTCTGCTCCTTGTCCGCCAAGTGCTGTCTGCCTTTTGTTCTAACTTGCATTCCAATTAAAGACCATTTACATTAAGGACAGATTACTTCCATGGACTATGAAAGCAGAAAGATGAAGCGAGGGGTGTGATACTGAAAATAATTTCAATGAGGTGAGGACTTAAATCTTCATTCTGTGTTTGTGTCCCCGGTTCCATATTGTCTATTCTGATTATGTGCTTCACCTGCCTTACTCCTGTCCACTGTGACAGCTGTGTGTGTATGTGTGTGTGTGTGTGTGTGTGCGTGATGAAGAGAGAGAACAAGAACAAACAAGAGAAGGGTTGCTACAGTACCAGCCCCACCCATATGAAAGACAAACACTTATCTGACCACATGAAAACAAAAAGCTTGGATATATTTCTACAGTGTAAGTAACAACAAACTACAGTAGGTTTGGGTTATTTTTTCTTTAACAGTGTTGCCATGTTATCTTTTTGACCCTGGGGATTATAATATCACTTATATTCCCATTTGTACAGCCAATTTAAAGCCAATATATCAATGCTGAAGCAGGCAACAACCTAAATCTAAAATACTGGAACTGGGTGTATGACCAGTTAATGTACTTTGCCTTGCTTAGTTCTTCTGTTCCAAGTATATCCCTCACAAAGAAGCATATTGTTGAACAGATGCCCACATATTATTGCAAGGAAACACCCCAGTAGCAGCTTAGAGATGATTCAACCATAGACGAACACAGAGTTTGGTCAAAGCAGCTCAAAGATGGAATAAAACCATGCTAGTGCGTAGACACAAGCCTAGGGCTCTTTGATTCCCATCCAAGCCATGTATCTTTGTATCACCAGTGAACCAAATATTAACATCTATTTTGTGTTTCTGTTATCTAGTCATGATGTCAGCTACACCAGGATATTACGTTTGGCTGTCTCAGAGTCAGAGTGGAAAATGTGAAGGAATAATAATGTTGTTATGCTAATGGGAACACAGACTGGCAGCTACAAGGGGGTTGGTTATTTAGGCTCTGATAATCTCAATGGTGTGAGATTAGGAGCATCTTTAAACAAGAAACTCCTCTTTCATTCTGTGCTGTTCAAAATCATCTCACATTTGTCTACAATTTTGGGTATAAATGCTTCTGAGGCAGTGCTTTGATTGCTTTGTCAACTTATTAAAAATGTTTGACACCCTCTACTAAAGAACATTGTCTTTTTTGTCTTAAAATTTGGAAAACTTGTTCTATAGATGTTTTCTTCTGAGCTATATTTTGTTCTTTTCTTTAGTTTAGAATGGCAGATACAGTGGTCGCTCCCAGATTTAACTGTAGTGTTGGCCTGAAAAATATGGAGATAGATATGGATTTCACCAAATTATTGAGTTAACAACATCTTTTCACTAGACGGCAAGAGTAAGGATCTTAAAGCTGCAGTATGTAAACGTCGTGCAAATATTTTTGTTGTAGAAATCTGCACCAAAACTTGTCTGAATGTGAGAGGTGCTGTCAAAACCTCCTGTGACCCAGACTCATTGAACAGCACTAACAGCAGCACAGAGATATTAGCTTCTAAAAGGTTTTGAGCAGAACTGATAGCAGAGCTCTTGCTATCAGTCAGTTACCAACATGTCAGACTCAAAGCTAAGATGCATTCCTTGAATACTAGTGGGCATTCTGGGAAATGCAGTAATTTTCTCACAGAGATTAAAAGCAGATAAAGCAGACTGGGGCAAATGAAGGGCACCAAAAACAATAAATTACACCACATCCAACACTGAATATCAGCCTGATGATGCTGAAAACACTGGAGAGTATCAGTGAGTGTAGATTTTCTTTAATTGTAAAATCACTTGACTTGCACTGTAAACAGTTATTTGAGTCATTCAGAGGAGATGGTAAGAGGAGTCCTTTCCATAACCTGACAGCTACTCATGCCATTCAGCGACAGAGGACGATGTCTCTCCTAATTTTGGTCAAGGTGGCACACTAGGCCGTCTCTCGCTGACTTGGCTCCTGTTTCTCTAGTGAGCCTCTTTAGTGCCTGAGCTGTTAAGGTGAGCTTGGGACAAACTCCAGACATTAAATTATGTGGAAAAGCAGATTAAATAGTTATTATCCCATCTGAACCCAGACAAGTACACACATGAGAATGCATACTGTGCATGTTTGCAAACCCACGCAGGACAGCAAAGGGAGAATACATACACATGTGATCTACACCAAATGATCTTTTCTAAAAAAAAAAAAAAACCAAACAGAAGACATAAGACAGATGTAAACACACATTTTGAAGGTAGACACATAATTAATTCTACTTAACAAAGGGATCGAGGGCAATCTAAACATGATTGTTTTGGGAAACCTGCCTGAATTCATGTCTTTCTGATAGACATGTAAGTTAGGAGAGCTGCCCACATGTCACTGAGCCTCTCTCAGTTGCTACAACCAAGGGAGACACAAAGAGAAAGAGTGAAAGAGAGAAGAGAAAACGTCTGCTGTCTGTTGCAGAGTGGAGCTTTCCTGTTCTAGCTGCTCAGTGGAAACTTGGTGTTGAGTGTACGTCCATGCTTGTTTGAGGAACGGCTGGAGTTAACGCTCTGAGCAGCCAGCATCAATAGGCCTTTCTATGGGCTGTGAATCAAACCACACATGCAAGAACATCAGTGGCCCATGCTAAGCTGTGATTCCCAGCCAGAGCACTGTCACATGCAAAGGGCACACATGCACAAACAGTCCATGAATTACCATTTCAGCCAACTCTGTGTTCATATGTGCACACAAATATCTGAAGTGTGTTGCACAATCACGTGGGTGGAGTTTCCTAGAAAAAGCCAGTTTTAAAAAACATATCCAAACTTTCCTGATACCTTTAGTGACCCTTTAAAGACAAAATGCTGTAGATTCATTTTACGCATACAAAGTTATCCTAGTGAAAGTAAATGCATGTAATAATATGTGTGTGTGTGTGTTTGTATGGTCCTTTGCATATCATAAACTTGAGCCCACAATTAATCATTTTGTAACTTACAGTATCTCTGCATACACAAACACAAATGCATCAAGCAGAGCAGGCATGCATTTTAGCAGAAATAAGGGTGTGTGTGTAGCTGACTGACTAGATCCAAAGGCAGATCCAGAAAGAGAAACATGGGGCAATGAAAGCTCATGCTGAACAGGGCAAAACACAGAAAGCTAGAAACTGGGCCCCGAGCACTCATGCATCAAAATATACAAACACAAACATACACACACAGTGGTTGACAGGAAAAACAGAACACATAGCGCAATAGGCTGCACACAGCTTGTAAAGCTTTTATCTACTCCTACTCCAGTGTGACATCTTTCACAAATGACAGTTCGCCCAAGTTAATCTGTTTCAAGTTTCCTAGCTCCCTCCTCTCACAAATAAACCTCACCTCTTATTCCAACATCCCACAAAATACATATTTTATCTTGCACCAATACACACTTGGGCATGTCAGCCTCAACTCCCTCCTGGACTGGGTCCAGGGTCTAAACAGAGCTGTCCCCCGGGCTCTGTCACCTGTCTAGAGGGATGTAGGGCTAAGTGATGAAAGAGGGTGAGTAAAGGTCTCATCTGCTCCCTGGTGACTAAATCTATCAGTGGACAGAGGACCTTTGACCCTGGCAAGGAGGGAGACTGAGCAGTGCTTCATACTTCACTAGCATTCTGCTTACACAAGCCACATAGCACAGCAAGCTAACGACATGAGACCTATGGATATAAAACTGAGGTATATTCGGCGTTATAAGATTATGATTGATTAGAGTGATTAGAGTCGTAAAAGGCTAAAGGTCAGGTAACACATGACAGCTTAATGCCACCTTTCACCATTGCCTCCCTGTTTTTCCTTACTTTTTTTTAATGTTTTGTTTCTGGGACACTAGAAGCCCTCTTTACTACACACACACACACAAGTACATGGAAAACACAAATAAGCCTCTAGGTTGTGTCTCTGTACATCTTAGCATCGGTATATGTATGTAGGAATTGTCAACACTGCACAGCAAGCTCAAACTAGCAATGTGTTGCTACGGTCAGGATATAGTTGGAGACTGAGGAGAAATTGACAGCTCTGGGTAACACTGCAGTGTAAAAAAGTGATGAGCATACTCTGATCTCTATAGTGATCGACATAAGCTAAACAACCACCTACATAAACAAAAATCAATATGCACGCATGTTTATTTCCCTGTCCAACACCAAATCCTCATCAGTTTGTGACCATTATCTGTCACATATATTCTAATTTCCATATCATACAGTTATGTCAAGCCAAAGGTAGCGATGGAGTTTTAAAAAATGACTTAGGATGGGTTCGACCTCCTCAGCATCCCTGGGTGTATATCTATCTGATACAGTATTTACCGTGGTAGGATGAGAACCGCACTGATTTGAGTGACGCCGGATTTCAGCACCACGGACAGCGCTCGCCCTCGCTCTCCAGCGGGCATGAGGAAGCAGACGGCGGCTGGTTGTGGTGCTGAAGTGGCGGGGGCTTCCCTGGCACATTGCGGGGTCTGCACAGTCGTTTCTCCGTCGCTATACAAAGCATACCACCTCCTCCGTGTCGGATTTCCATACAGGAGGAATACCGTATGTGTGATCGTGGCTTTCATAAAATATTGATCGACCCAGCCTCGCACAGGATGGACAGGGAAGAGAGAGTGGGAGAGGGATGACGAAAAGAGGGAGGGGGTATTCCTCTGGATAGCCTTTATCATGCATCCCACCCACCACCACCACATTCCTCCCTCATTTTCAAATCAAAAAAAAAAAAAAAATTGCGATCAGAAAAATGACAAAGCAATAGGCTACACAAAGACACACACAGGAAAGAAATTAAGGCCGGCGGCGACCACATCTAACACCATCCGCCAGCTTCATAACCGCATACATCCAGGCGCATAACGCTTCCAGAGAGACGCGCCGTCATCGCGTTGTATTAAGAGGAATGTCAGGAGGATTTGCCCGTGTGTTCAGCCAAACCAAACCAAACCAAACCAAACCAAACCGAGCCAGAGCCGTCATCATAAACTTCTCGTTCGGCAGTGTCATTCACAAAACATCTACACGCATTGTCACAAAATCTCTCACATCATCCACTGCTCTTAAAAGGCCACGGATGCGCTCATCATCATCATCACACCACCACGACATCCACATTCAGCAACTGTCGTTGGGCAACACTTCTAAGATAGCTGTGGTCAGCTGAGTGTCAGTAATGCATCCTATAGCGTGAGACTCTTACAGCCACACAACACACGGTCAGCTGTAATTTTCAGCTCTGACAAGCAGAGGCATGAATTATTCAATACATAAACTGAGCTCTTCTTCTTCATCAGGGAAAACGGCTCGACAAGAAATCTACACCAGCAGTCACAAACCAATGCAGAGTCCACATTCACGGCTTCCATGGCATAAGCACCGGATGTAATGAAGCATGTACATACATACCGGTATGGGGGGTGGGGAGCAAGGCTTTAGATCAGCGTCGCCTTCAAGAGGCTGCAAAATCAACGAGAGACCGAAAACCGCCGCCGCCGCCACGCAAAATACAGCCGACGAGCATTAAGGTCCGGCTGGACAGCCGGTTAAGAGAGAAATATAAAAGAGCCGGCGGGCATTTTTGCTTTTACCTGTCAAGACTCCAACCCGGATTTGGTGGTCGTGGTTCGTTAAAATCATCCCGTCTGACGCCATGTTCAGCAGCGCTGTCGCCCGCTCCCAGAACTCACGGCAGGGCCCAAAGCCGATCGCATCGAACTTAGTGAGGAGAGGAAGGGGAGGGGGAAGAGGAGGAGGAGGAGGAAGAGGAGGAAGAGATGGAGACGGGATGGGATACAGCAACAAAAACAGCCAGACGAGATGAGTCGAATGACGAGCGAACATCGGAACACCTACAGATAAGCGGGCAGGATGCGGGGGCCGTTTAAACCGCACACATCACTCAGCTGGCCGTCTGCCATGGTAGTAGTGTGGATCCCAGATTAATTCTTATGGACACCACTACTATTTCCCGTAAAGGCATTCATGCCATGCCTTTGATTCATTTTTCCAAAGCTGAATATTTATATATGCTCCCTCCTGCTTAGAGGCCTCAGATCTGACCCCTAACCTGCAAAAGCATGGGGCCCCATAAAAGTCCCCTCCCCCACCTACCATTTTCTCCTCGATGAAATGCACCCTCTCTGCTTTTAGAGATTAAAGTGGCCCCTGTGAGAGTAAATGACAGCATGCCAGAGATGTGTTAGCTATGTTTCAATGCAGATTTTTAGAAGAAGATCACAGCCTAACCTGTGCAACCACATCCCCCAGCAACAAAAGCACCACTGCTATTTATAGACTGGCCACACACTTCCATGATGTATAATCTTTCTTGTTTATTCTCACAGGGAAAAAAAATGCGCACAGTATCTTCATTTTGACAAGAAATTGGATAAGTCTTCCAGCTTGACTGACTAGTTTCAAAAGCACTGCTGTGTTTGTGTCCAATGACCTAATAAAAGGCACTGGTACAGTTTCTACATTTTATAATGTAACAAATTCTCAGTTCTGTTGTTACATTAGCAACAAGAGGTTTGTGTATATCAAGGACATGAAATAGACCTTCAAAGCTTAACCTAAATTGAGTTTTGAGTCTGTGGATCTTATTTCATCCTGCAGGCTCCAATGCATATGGTTCTAATTCACATAATTAAAACACAAGGTCTTTTCATACACATTGGGTAAGGAAAGTATTCAGACCCTTTCAGACCTTTGTTATATTGCAGCCATATGCTAAAATCATTTAGGTTCATTTTTTTCCTCATTAATGTACACACAGCACCCCATATTGACAGAAAAACACAGAATGTTTGACATTTTTGCAGATTTATTAAAAAAGAAAAACTGAAATATCACATGGTCATAAGTATTCAGACCCTTTGCTCAGTATTTAGTAGAAGCACCCTTTTGAGCTAATACAGCCATGAGTCTTTTTGGGAATGATGCAACAAGTTTTTCACACCTGCATTTGGGGATCCTCTGCCATTCCTCCTTGCAGATCCTCTCCAGTGCTGTCAGGTTGGATGGTAAACGTTGGTGGACAGCCATTTTCAGGTCTCTCCAGAGATGCTCAATGGGGTTTAAGTCAGGGCTCTGGCTGGGCCATTCAAGAACAGTCACAGAGTTGTTGTAAAGCCACTCCTTCGGACAGCCATTTTCAGGTCTCTCCAGAGATGCTCAATTGGGTTTAAGTCAGGGCTCTGGCTGGGCCATTCAAGAACAGTCACGGAGTTGTTGTGAAGCCACTCCTTTGTTATTTTAGCTGTGTGCTTAGGGTCATTGTCTTGTTGGAAGGTGAACCTTTGGCCCAGTCTGAGGTCCTGAGCACTCTGGAGAAGGTTTTCATCCAGGATATCCCTGTACTTGGCCGCATTCATCCTTCCCTCGATTGCAACCAGTCGTCCTGTCCCTGCAGCTGAAAAACACCCCCATAGCATGATGCTGCCACCACCATGCTTCACTGTTGGGACTGTATTGGACAGGTGATGAGCAGTGCCTGGTTTTCTCCACACATACCGCTTAGAATTAAGGCCAAAAAGTTCTATCTTGGTCCAGAGAATCTTATTTCTCACCATCTTGGAGTCCTTCAGGTGTTTTTTAGCAAACTCCATGCAGGCTTTCATGTGTCTTGCACTGAGGAGAGGCTTCCGTCAGGCCCCTCTGCCATAAAGCCCCGACTGGTGGAGGGCTGCAGTGATGGTTGACTTTCTACAACTTTCTCCCATCTCATGACTTGCCCCATAAAGTCTCTGGACTTTATGGGGCAAAAGCAAAAGCAAAAGCTGGGAAAAGGGGCATATACATCCACTGACAAAGTATGTAGGGTATGGTCACCTAAGAGCTATAAAGTTTTACTTCCACCCCAGCAACCCTGCCCCATTTCTAAAAAGAAAACACCAGGCTAAAGTTGTTAAAAGCGTGATAAAGCATGCAGCTGCAAGTTCTACTAAGTTAAACACATCTTTATGGCTCAGTGTTGTAGCTTATCATTTTATATTGTTCAAATATTTTGTTAAATGTCAAATTGCACTTGATTTGTGTCTGATTAGCCAACAGTAAATTAAATTTTTAGAAGAAGTCAGTGTTTTTTTTATCATTTACAGTGTGATGGCAGACACTTAGACCTGTCACTCCTGTAGCAAATCATATGCTGCCTTAGAGTGCTGCCCTGCTCATGGTGGCAGGCTGGCTTTTAATTAAAATACAAAAGAAAATACTAAACAAGAAAGGCAGTCTTACCCTGGGGCTTATTTGACATTGTCCCATGATGCTTTCTTTAGAATACCTGACTAAATCTGGCCCCAGCTAAAGAGGATTCAGTGAGGAAAAAAAACAATTATCTATCTTCAAATGAGCAGCAGACACTTAATTCAGGATTGCTGAGGACAAAACCCCTTGTTTAGATACAGTAATTAGGCACCAACATGGTTTAGAGGCTGGAGAGAGTCGGTGGTGTGGTGGAGTCCTCCTCTGGTCATGTAAGGAGAGAGACAAATGGGTGGATAGAGATGAAGAGAGGTTAAACAAGAAGGGAAGAATGAGACATGAAAAGGAAGTCAGTGTGAGTGTTAGTCAGCGTCCTGATGAGTGCAGGATCTCTGTCGACTCCCACCACCATTACAGCAGTGCAGAATACTGCCCCAGGGCTTTGGAATCAAACCCATTACATTTGATACTGAATTTCTTTCTGCTCAGAATTAACGCGATGTGGACTTGGCTTCTCTCAAATCTGGCTGGTGTCACATAGCATCGCTGCACAAAGAGCTGCACCGCAAGGAAAAAGAGGACAGAAAAGGAGGAGAGCGAGGGTCTGAGAGGCTGATAGGGATGCTAGAGAGGGAGGCTCGCTGCAGCCAGAAGGGTCACTTCATATTTCATTTATTTATTTATTTTTTATTATATTGAAACGAGGGCTGACTGTCTCTAATAACTCAGGCTATATGGGACACATAAAAGGGGCCTATGTATACACTTATACAGGCGCCTTGTAGTCCATTTGCATAATTAACAGACTGGCATTTCTAAAAGAAGAATGTCAGCACAAACAACTTTGGACACCAAACTATGCTGGGTTTTTTTTTTCCAGGCATGTAATTGGTTCCTAATGCAAAGGAGTTAAACATAGAGATTTTCTGCCCTTAATGTTAAAAAAAAAAAAATCCTCTTG
>NW_018127943.1:2927847-2965231 GCF_001952655.1 Monopterus albus | reverse complement strand
GGTGAGTCTCAGTCAGCAGTGCTGAAAGAAGTACTCTGATCCTTTACTTAAGTAAGAGTAACGATACCACACTGTAAAAATAGTCTGTTACAAGTAAAAGTTATGCATTCAAAATGTTGCTTAAGTAAAAGTGCAAAAGTATTTATATCAAAATATACTTGAATTACCAAAAGTAAAAAACTGTAAAAAGTGCCATGGATTGATATTGTATTTGTATTTATTAAACCCTGTTGTTCCCAACTTGTTCCATAAGATAGGATTGTTTTACAGTGCTATGAGAAGCAGCACAGTACTGCTGAACTTAGTAAAGTTTGGTTCTATCTGGAAACAATAATCAATTTTCAATATATAGTAAAGGCAATGTTAAGGACATGTAAGGTTTAGTCCGTGAAGAGCCATTTCTTCCAGCAATGGAGGTGAACAGAAAAGAAGAGAGGAAATAAAACGTCCTGTGGCACCTGTCCTTCTGAGCTGTACCCAAGAAAGAATTGAATTCCAGGATTTGCCAGGTGCCATGCAGCCTTTAGGATGTAATCTCACATTCACACACTGACTAACCTCCACCAGAAGAGAAGTTGGAATGACTTTCAAGCTCCAGTGGGTGAAGTGTAGAGTAATGACTGTGGTGAGTTCAGGTAATGTGGTTAGTGCACTGTTGGGGCCAAGCTGTCAGCTCCATGGCAGAGTTAGAGGTGGGGAGGGGGTAAGAAACTCAGAGGAGAGTTTGAAGCTAGATCTTTCAGCAACCCGGAATCCACGGCATGGCCTGACTGGACAGAACATCTTCTTGCAGAGAGCACTCTCCCAAAGCCCAAACATCATGCACACATAAAGACATGTACAGTATTGTTCAAAATAATAGCAGTACAATGTGACTAACCAGAATAATTCAGGTTTTTAGTATATTTTTTATTGCTACATGGCAAACAAGTTACCAGTAGGTGCAGTAGATTCTCAGAAAGCAAACAAGACCCAGCATTCATGATATGCGCGCTCTTAAGGCTGTGCAATTGGGCAATTAGTTGAAAGGGGTGTGTTCAAAAAAATAGCAGTGTCTGCCGTTGACTGTACAAACACAAAACTATGTTGTACAAACGTTTTTGTTTCTAGGATTTAGCAATCCTGTGAATCACTAAACTAATATTTAGTTGTATGACCACAGTTTGTTATAACTGCTTCACATCTGTGTGGCATGGAGTCAACCAACTTGTGGCACCTTTCAGCTGTTATTACACTCCATGATTCTTTAACAACATTCCACAATTCATTTACATTTCTTGGTTTTGCTTCAGAAACAGCATTTTTGATAGCCCAGCCAATGATCAGCTCCAGGATGATCAAAGACAGTCTGGAGTTACCTGTAAGTACTGTGACAGTTAGAAGACGTCTGTGTGAAGCTAATCTATTTTCAAGAATCCCCCGCAAAGTCCCTCTGTTAAAAAAAAGGCACGTGCAGAAGAGGTTACAATTTGCCAAAGAACACATCAACTGGCCTAAAGAGAAATGGAGGAACATTTTGTGGACTGATGAGAGTAAAATTGTTCTTTTTGGGTCCAAGGGCCACAGACAGTTTGTGAGACGACCCCCAAACTCTGAATTCAAGCCACAGTACACAGTGAAGACAGTGAAGCATGGTGGTGCAAGCATCATGATATGGGCATGTTTCTCCTACTATGGTGTTGGGCCTATTTATCGCATACCAGGGATCATGGATCAGTTTGCATATGTCAAAATACTTGAAGAGGTCATGTTGCCTTATGCTGAAGAGGACATGCCCTTGAAATGGTTGTTTCAACAAGACAATGACCCCAAACACACTAGTAAACGAGCAAAGTCTTGGTTCCAAACCAACAAAATTAATGTTATGGAGTGGCCAGCCCAATCCCCGGACCTTAATCCAATCGAGAACTTGTGGGGTGATATCAAAAATGCTGTTTCTGAAGCAAAACCAAGAAATGTAAATGAATTGTGGAATGTTGTTAAAGAATCATGGAGTGTAATAACAGCTGAAAGGTGCCACAAGTTGGTTGACTCCATGCCACACAGATGTGAAGCAGTTATAACAAACTGTGGTCATACAACTAAATATTAGTTTAGTGATTCACAGGATTGCTAAATCCTAGAAACAAAAACGTTTGTACAACATAGTTTTGTGTTTGTACAGTCAACGGCAGACACTGCTATTTTTTTGAACACACCCCTTTCAACTAATTGCCCAATTTCACAGCCTTAAGAGCGTGCATATCATGAATGCTGGGTCTTGTTTGCTTTCTGAGAATCTACTGCACCTACTGGTAACTTGTTTGCCATGTAGCAATAAAAAATATACTAAAAACCTGGATTATTCTGGCTAGTCACATTGTACTGCTATTATTTTGAACAATACTGTAAATAGAGGCATGTATATACAGTATCTACACATATAGAAATATAACTGAATGCACCCAAACATATAAAAGCCCATTTCTGCAGAGTGCAGATGCTCTATCATCCTTAACTTCCCTAACTCTTTTCTTCTTTCCTCCCTTCTACAGTGGTAAGCCTTCCTTTTGTTCTCCCCTTCCTCCCCCTCCTTCCATCCCCAGTGTGACGGTGCTGCAGGGCGCAGAAGATGCTGTCCACAGCACCAAGCGCTACATGACTTATTACTCATCCAGGTCTTTGGTGGACCTCAGAGCCTCACTGATACCTGCTGGCAGTAGCATGGAGCTGTGAACCCACATTCTCCTTGTTGTGCCAGTTAGACTGTCAATCAGCCAGCCACACAGCCCGTCTGTCACTCACTGAAGCAGTCGTGCAGTTAGCCCAGGTACCCCCCACCGTTCAGCCTCTGCTCATACAGCTACACCAGCAAGACAGCCTCAGGGTCTGCTCTCTTCTTGTCCAGCTTACATATAGACCCTTGGCTGTCACCTCTGATGTGTCCTGCATGCCTGGTCTCCCATTTCACTGCAGGAGCAGTGCCTGACTCACACACAGGCTAGTTGGAAAAATGAGCCAGCCATGCAAAAGAGATAGGATGCATGAAGGGAAGATGCACAAGCACCGAGTACACATCTTTCAAAGTAAGATGATAAAGAGGGAAAGCTGAAGATGTAAGACAATACATCTGTTACATTCCTGTTATTCTTCTCATCTCTCAAATAACAGGAAAATAAACATCTTTTCTGCCCAGCCATGTATACAGTACACCACATAACACAGAGGTCAGACACGTGTGATCCTCCTTTCACACACAACCTGCTGTCTAATCTGACCTCTGCATGACACTGCATTTAAAGGTAATGTTGACAGAAATTTGTATGACAGTACAGAGAGGCTCATTTAGAGCTCAGAACATGTCAAAGATGCAGGGCCGGTACCAACACAGACAGTCACACCCCCTGACTAGAACACCTAAACACAATGCGATGCAAGCTTTTACCTGGCAGACCTTAGTGGCCCATCTTAGAGCAGAGCCAGCTGGGGAGCAGAGCTGTTGACTGTCACTGTGTCATGTCTGTGTTAACAGGAGGCCCAGGCTCTGCTGCTGCTGTATCCGTGGGCTTCTGACAGATGCTTGTTGCAGTTTGAGGAGCGTTTCTTGCTGCAGTGCAAGAATGAGAAAAAGAGAGAGAGAGAAAGGGGCACTGAACCCCTTCCCATTACTGTTTCCCATTTCCTACTGTTGACAGTATGGTTGCATACACATATGCACATATTTACATGAGGGCATGTGCACACACACACATGCACAGGCATAAATAGACAGTGTGAACCCAGGCACTCACACTGTGAGAGAGGAAGTGCTTCAGTGACCCAGCATGGTGCGATAAGGCTGCTCTGCAATTCAGAAATATGCAACCTGCATGTTAACAACCCCTGGAGCAGAGCCTCCCTGGGGCACTCTACCTCTTCTCTCAGCCTCTCTGCTCTTCTCGTGCCCATCCTCTCGCTCACTCCATAGACCTCTCCACCCATCCCTCCATTTAGGACCTCCAACTCGCCTCACCTCACTGTAAACACAGAGAGGACAGAAAGAAGAGGAAAATGGAGAATGGATGTTTACAGAGAGGGAGAGGGGAAAGAGAAATGTGCAGAGTCCCAATGAACCACTTAGTGCAACGCAGGGGCGAGAGGACTTGGGGAGATGAAACATAACATATGAAGGACTTAGGAGTTTCTATTTTTAGGGCTACTAGAAGAAAGGTTAGACAAGACCAAATGTGAGGGGGTGTAGGAGGGTGGGGTTAAAGGAAAATGGAGGGATCAAAGTGGCCAGAAAGGAAAGATGTCAGAGGGCGCGCTGCTGAAAGACACCATGAGTGAGAGGTGAGGAAGCAAAGAGCATAAGCAGAGGTAGAGGAAAATGAGAGAAAGAAAGGTGAGATCTATTCTCAGCAATGGAGTGAGATTGGCAGGTTTCCGCACTGGAGATGCTATTGAGTGTGACACGTCCACACAACACAGTCATAACACATTGGCTTTGATACTAATAACAGTCTTTTTAGTGGGAGGTTGATGAAATTTGCATTTAGATTGAAATGACTTGGGGATGGCCAGGAGACCACAGAGGGCTGTAGAAAGGAAAAGAGAGTCAAAGGGAGAAGGGTGGGGAAGGGGTGTGTCTATGCTTCACTCAAAGCTATGGGATGCTGCTTTGCCACCCCTCTCCAAAACAAGAAATAGGCACGGACACACCAAGCACACTTGACAACACATCTCTGCCGCACACTCTCTGCATACCAACACAGCCTTGCTGAGTAATACAGACACAAAGTATTTTCTGCAGAACTGATGTTATTCTACTGTATCTTGAGTGGGTCAAGGATACAGGAGTGGTCTACCAAGCAACCGTATCTCCTCCTGCCTCTGTTCTTCAGCTACACATGCCTGACATCTGTATTGTTGAGAGAGAAGAGCTATGAGAAGGAGGTGGGTACCAAATGCAATTTGTGTCTTAATCACACTAAAAACTGCCTTGTGCAATTTTTGGAACTATTTAATGAGGGCTATGTCGACTAAGACAGCTCATGCACTACGGCCTAATACTGAGCCCTGCCCGCCTAATGGAAGAAGAAGAAGCAAGAACCTTTTTTCTTTTCACATAAAATTGGCCCTGTACTAGTTAGATTATATCATATCATTCAATTTTCTTCTTGGATATTAAAAATATGCTGCAAATTTACCAACCAGGTCTACCAGGTCTGTCCATTCCCCAGTCCTGACTTCCTTTACAGGAGGTGTGTCAGAAGGATTGAGGAGATCTTCAAAGTACTCCTTCCACCGGCCAACGACATCTTCAATTGAGGTCAGCTACACCCCACCCGTACTGTAAACAGAGTTTACAGAACACTGCTTCCCTCTCCTGAGCCGCCAGACAGTTCGCTAGAATCTCTTTGAAGCTGACCAAAAGTCTTCCTCCATGGCCTCACCAAACTCCTCCCAGGCCCGAGTTTTTGCCACGGTGACTGCCAGAGCCATGTTCTGCTTAGCCTGTCAGTACCGGCCGGCTGCTTCAGGGGTCCCATGAGCCAGCCAGACCCAATAGGACTCCTTCTTGTGGAACATAGTCCATTTGGACTCAAAATCCCCAGTCTCCCTCAGTACCTGTTTGAGCTCTGATGGAGGTAGGAGTTGAAAACCTCTGACCGGGGCCTCCACAAGACATTCCCAGCAGACCCTCACTATACGCTTGGGCCTGCCAGGTCTGTCGTCCGTGTCCCACATGGCATCCTGTGGGAAGTACTTCGGGATTATTGGCTGTCCGTTCTCTGTATGACTGGAGTAGGAGCTTGGTTCGCATTGCCTGCAGTAAGTCAGACCAGTTGTGGTGAAGAAGGAGCTGAGTCATAAGGCGAAGTTCTCAATTTACTGGTCGATCTACGTTCCTAGTATGGCCATGAACTTTGGATCATGACCGAAAGAATGAGATCGCAGATACAAGCGGCGGAAATGAGTTTCCTCCGTAGAGTGGCCAGGCGCTCCCTTAGGGACAGGGTGAGAAGGTCGAAGTAGAGCTGCTGCTCCTCCATGTTGAGAGGAACCAGTTGAGGTGGCTTGGGCACCTGTTTAGGATGCCCCCTGGACACCTCCCTGGGGAGGCGTTCTGGGCATGTCCCCCCGGGAGGAGGCCTCGGGGCAGACCAGGACACATTGGAGAGACTGTGTGCCCTGGTTGGCCTGGGATTGCCTTGGGGTTCCTCCCGAGGAGCTAGAGGAGGAGTGTGGGGAGAGGGAAGTCTGGGAGGCTCTGCTCAGACTACTGCCCCTGCAACCTGGTTTCGGATAAGTGGATGAAGATGGATGGATGGATGCAAATTTACCATAACTATCTCATTTGTACTTAGTTTCTTTATTGGAATGACCAAACGAAACATGATTTTTTTCATCAGGCCCTGAGATCCTGTTCTTTTAGTTTTATTATGGACAATGGGATCCTAAATGAATACACACTTTTCAGAGTCCTGACTGTTCAAATATAAAACTTGTGTATTTGGAGACATTTCTGGCTGGTTTGAAGAGAATGGTGCTCAGATGATAAAATGTGATGTCACCTACTTTCATGTACCAATCGGAATTCAGCATCATCTGAATCTGATGGTACTTTAGTAGCCGTGAGGCTGCTTATATTTTAGCAAACAGCTGAAAACATCAACCTGAAAGACTCCTGTTGCTAAAGACATTCGGCACCAGCATCAGGTTGACAACAGCTTTTTCCAGAGGACAAGAGCACCACCTTGTGTTAATATTTCATAAAGACATCAGACTCTGACCTGGCATGGATTCTGGTCAGTGCTTTGCATACCGATGGCTGGGGTCAACTGACTGGACATCCACTTTACTGTAACAATTACATAGAAATGAATTGTCTGTGGTTATGATGAATATAAATAAACCTTCTTTACAGCAAATATGCCTGTGGTGTTTTCAGGAGAGCAGATCAACTAGAACAGATGCCAACTTTGTTCTGTTTTAGAATCAATATAAGTCAGAGTATTAAAATTAATATGCTGCAGTGAGAGTAAGAAGGTCAGTGTGAAGTCAAGAACAAAGTGACTGTTCTGTAGTTCTAAATATATAAATAGGACGCCATCAATAGGGCAGTAAGGTGAGCATTTGCTATTAATAAACAATACTACGCAATTTGCATTCATGCATTACAGCCTGAACCTGAGCTCATATTGCTAAAACCATAAGAGTGGCTCACTATAGTCCAATGGAAGGATCAGTATGGTATGTCTGTTAAGTGGTAGCCTATTGAAACAGTGGCGATTTCTAAAACCATTGGCCGTTACGGTGCGTTAATGTGTGCTGAGACAGTGATATGCATTAAGTGGGAGATAGGATTCCAATAAGTTTAAAAAAACAACTTACAAAGCAACATCCCCTCAGAATATTTATAATCTGCTGTGTAAAACAATTTAATCCTCTGTGTCAATATGATCATGGTGATATTAAAAACACCCCTGACAGCCAATAACCTTAATTTACCTGGTGGGAGTGTGCACGTGTGTATGTGTCTGTGTAAGGGAGAAAATGAGAGCTCGAAGAAATGATGGGGGAGTACAAAAGACATTTGAGTGATGAAGAGGCCCCTGGGGGATATAGCACTGAACTAGCCTATTTACATGGCAAGTTAGATAGATATCACACATGCACTGGGACATGTGTGTGCGACCAAAAGTCTTCCTCCATGGCCTCACCAAACTCCTCCCAGGCCCGAGTTTTTGCCACGGTGACTGCCAGAGCCATGTTCTGCTTAGCCTGTCAGTACCGGCCGGCTGCTTCAGGGGTCCCATGAGCCAGCCAGACCCAATAGGACTCCTTCTTGTGGAACATAGTCCATTTGGACTCAAAATCCCCAGTCTCCCTCAGTACCTGTTTGAGCTCTGATGGAGGTAGGAGTTGAAAACCTCTGACCGGGGCCTCCACAAGACATTCCCAGCAGACCCTCACTATACGCTTGGGCCTGCCAGGTCTGTCGTCCGTGTCCCACATGGCATCCTGTGGGAAGTACTTCGGGATTATTGGCTGTCCGTTCTCTGTATGACTGGAGTAGGAGCTTGGTTCGCATTGCCTGCAGTAAGTCAGACCAGTTGTGGTGAAGAAGGAGCTGAGTCATAAGGCGAAGTTCTCAATTTACTGGTCGATCTACGTTCCTAGTATGGCCATGAACTTTGGATCATGACCGAAAGAATGAGATCGCAGATACAAGCGGCGGAAATGAGTTTCCTCCGTAGAGTGGCCAGGCGCTCCCTTAGGGACAGGGTGAGAAGGTCGAAGTAGAGCTGCTGCTCCTCCATGTTGAGAGGAACCAGTTGAGGTGGCTTGGGCACCTGTTTAGGATGCCCCCTGGACACCTCCCTGGGGAGGCGTTCTGGGCATGTCCCCCCGGGAGGAGGCCTCGGGGCAGACCAGGACACATTGGAGAGACTGTGTGCCCTGGTTGGCCTGGGATTGCCTTGGGGTTCCTCCCGAGGAGCTAGAGGAGGAGTGTGGGGAGAGGGAAGTCTGGGAGGCTCTGCTCAGACTACTGCCCCTGCAACCTGGTTTCGGATAAGTGGATGAAGATGGATGGATGGATGCAAATTTACCATAACTATCTCATTTGTACTTAGTTTCTTTATTGGAATGACCAAACGAAACATGATTTTTTTCATCAGGCCCTGAGATCCTGTTCTTTTAGTTTTATTATGGACAATGGGATCCTAAATGAATACACACTTTTCAGAGTCCTGACTGTTCAAATATAAAACTTGTGTATTTGGAGACATTTCTGGCTGGTTTGAAGAGAATGGTGCTCAGATGATAAAATGTGATGTCACCTACTTTCATGTACCAATCGGAATTCAGCATCATCTGAATCTGATGGTACTTTAGTAGCCGTGAGGCTGCTTATATTTTAGCAAACAGCTGAAAACATCAACCTGAAAGACTCCTGTTGCTAAAGACATTCGGCACCAGCATCAGGTTGACAACAGCTTTTTCCAGAGGACAAGAGCACCACCTTGTGTTAATATTTCATAAAGACATCAGACTCTGACCTGGCATGGATTCTGGTCAGTGCTTTGCATACCGATGGCTGGGGTCAACTGACTGGACATCCACTTTACTGTAACAATTACATAGAAATGAATTGTCTGTGGTTATGATGAATATAAATAAACCTTCTTTACAGCAAATATGCCTGTGGTGTTTTCAGGAGAGCAGATCAACTAGAACAGATGCCAACTTTGTTCTGTTTTAGAATCAATATAAGTCAGAGTATTAAAATTAATATGCTGCAGTGAGAGTAAGAAGGTCAGTGTGAAGTCAAGAACAAAGTGACTGTTCTGTAGTTCTAAATATATAAATAGGACGCCATCAATAGGGCAGTAAGGTGAGCATTTGCTATTAATAAACAATACTACGCAATTTGCATTCATGCATTACAGCCTGAACCTGAGCTCATATTGCTAAAACCATAAGAGTGGCTCACTATAGTCCAATGGAAGGATCAGTATGGTATGTCTGTTAAGTGGTAGCCTATTGAAACAGTGGCGATTTCTAAAACCATTGGCCGTTACGGTGCGTTAATGTGTGCTGAGACAGTGATATGCATTAAGTGGGAGATAGGATTCCAATAAGCTTAAAAAACAACTTACAAAGCAACATCCCCTCAGAATATTTATAATCTGCTGTGTAAAACAATTTAATCCTCTGTGTCAATATGATCATGGTGATATTAAAAACAACCCTGACAGACATTAACCTTAATTTACCTGGTGGGAGTGTGCACGTGTGTATGTGTCTGTGTAAGGGAGAAAATGAGAGCTCGAAGAAATGATGGGGGAGTACAAAAGACATTTGAGTGATGAAGAGGCCCCTGGGGGATATAGCACTGAACTAGCCTATTTACATGGCAAGTTAGATAGATATCACACATGCACTGGGACATGTGTGTGCGTGCACACACACAGAGATGGGCATAACATACTTACTGCTGCTGTTTCTGGGTAGGAAGCAGGGAGCGTTAATAAAGTAACGCAGTCCTCATAAAATTCTCAACATTTAAACAGTGAGTGAGCACCCAGCCCGTGTTTAAAAAAAGAAGATAAAAGAAGAACGAGTGAGCAAGACATAGTATAACTAGAATAGGACGTCACTCTGCAGACTGTCTCGGTCATGTAATTCATTACAGGCAGCAATATTTTATAAATAAAAAAAGAGAGAGAGCAAGAGAGAAAGCAGGACATGATTTAATGTCTTAAGGGAAATTTCAGGTCACTCTTAGTGGCTGAGCCCTCCCTCATCACTCTTTAATAATGGGCTGCCATTTGTCCAGAGTCATAGGCTAATGGTCAAATCATCTGATGAATGTATGAATGTGGTGTGCACATTTAGCTGTCTAACACTTTTATCATCACCCCAGTATGAGGACCACTCCATGGGCAGTGAAGGAGAGACTGCTTTACCCTGAGGTGAGTGCCAGCGACCAGCAGGTGTCAGTGTAGCCCTCAGCCCTGGCTGCAGATAGCTGGAACGGCCACTGAACCTTGAGTGGAGTACAGAGGGGAGCGGCCTGCAGTGGACTGGCCAGCCAGAGCCGCACTGCATCAAACACAGGGTGGGTACATCACTATAAATAAGCAAGAGCAGGATCGGCTGGGCGGTGTGACATGACCTAGTCCAGGATTTATGAAGTCTATGGCCCTCAAGCTTCTTATGATTCAGTTTTAACCATCAGCAAGTGTTGGATACTCAGGACATAAATTTGAGTGAGGCTGTCAGTGTATGTGCCTTTGTAATACTTACATTTAGGGGACTGAAACCTGTTAACACACTTACATTCTGGGGATTAGGCCTGATCAATGGATCACTGAAATTTAGGGTGGCAACATGGTTTAAGGTTAGGGTAAGGTTAGGTTAAGTGTTAGGGTCAAGGTTAGGGTTAGGCAACTAGTGGTTATGGTTAAGGTTAGGATAAGTCTATAAAAAATGAATGTAAGTCAATGTAAAGTCCCCACAGGGAATGAAAACACAGCGTGTGTGCATGTGTATGAGGGAGACCTATTTGGACTGTAAAGTCATAAAACACACCCTCCCCCCCTTACACCTGCAGACACATGGAACCAGTGCAGAATTACAGCAGACAAAGGGCAAAGCAGTGAAAGAAGGGTGAGACTGTGGATTCATCCTCCTGGTTTGAGTTTTATTGTTCTCTTTTGCTGCTACTTCCTCCTGCAGGTCATGCTGAACATGCAAACATGTTGGACTTTGTCCCTTGTTGCTAGCGGCTACACACCATAATCTAGTTAATGATAAGGCTTGATGCTCATACACTTTACATCCAGGCTGAACACACAGCAAGAACTACAAGGAACCTGAAAGGATCACAGGCTTTCTCTGTTTCTAGAGGCGTATTTTACTTATTTTGGTTTTCTTGCACGCACAAAATGAAACAAAGATGCAGATATTATGGCTGCTACTGACTGGCCAATTAGTTTCATTATTATTTAATGTGCCATTTTTCTTTTCTCCATCTGATTAATTGTTTGGGCAATAAAATGTGAAAAAATTGTGTCAACTGTGTAAAATAACAGAACCTAAGATGATGTCTTGCAACTGCTTGTTTTGTTTGACCAGCAATATTCAATTTACTATCATATATGGTTAAGAAAAAGCAGCAGATCTTCATATTTAAAATAAAGTATTTGCTACATGTCTGTTAAATATAAGAACCAAAGTGTGAAAACAGCCATTTGTGGGGTTTACACACGTAGGGTTAGACTGAGACTAAAAAATGGCCTTGGAACTTTTTTTTTTTTTTGTAGACCAACCCACCACAACCAGACAGTGGGGTAACAAATCTTCACTCCAGGGTGGAGGAAGGAGACATTGGTGGAACTGATCGGGGTCAAGCTACAGTATAAGGAAACAAACAGAATGAACAACTCTGAGTGGGCAAGCATTTGCTCAACACACAAACAGAATAAGGAGGTTGACAGATAAACAGTACAATTACAGAAGAAAGAGACATTTGGGAGTAATTCGAGTGTCAGCTGAAAAAGTTGTGGCGAAATATGTCTTATCTTACTGGAATAGCAGTTTTCTCAGCAGCTCGCTTTTCTGTGCAACTCAATCACCATGTCAGTATTCAGTTCCGCTGATGCTAATGCTTGCGATATGAGAATAGTGCATATTCATGTATGATATAACATCAGCTTGATGAGACTTAATCTTCCTCCAGGCTGATCAAACAACAACAAGTCAGCCCACTGGGAGATGTCCTGGTGCTCCTGATAGCCAGTCAATCTACGGTTATGTTCCATGCATAGTAAGTTCCTCTGATGATTGCCAGGTTTTGTATGGATTAAATACTAAACATTAAATATACTGGTGGATTTCCTTTTAATGTTGAATAGCACCAGGCTCTTTCTTTCTGCTTCTGTTCTTTATGCTCAGACAAGCTAAGCTAACTACTCTCTGTCTGGAGCTTCATATTTAATCAACAGATGTCAAAGTGTTCTTATCAACTACTTCATGCTACTCTCAATAAAAAGCACAAACCAGAAGCTTATGGCATTTTTGCTTGATACACTATTTGATTCAATTATCAGAATTGTTGTACATTTTATAGATTGACTGTTGGTTTCAGATTCAAGGGTTACCTTCCATTGTCATCACACATCATGGACACACTCTTTAAAAGTGCAGCAGCTTGCTAAACAAATCATTCTAACCATAAGCAGAACATCTGCAGGTAAAAAAAAATATTTTGAGCTGCTTTAATATTTCAACAAAAATACACAGTGCTGAATACTGAGCATCCATGTAAATAGTTTATAACTGCACCACAACCAGAATAAAGCATGTGCTGTAAATTAGTGAGGAGAAAATGCCACCATCAAACCCTGGATTACACATCCATGCATTCACCATGGCAACAGGTTTCTTCTCATCCTGTGGACCACCATACAGCACAGTATCGTTTTGGTTATCTCTTTTGTCGTAACTGTAAAAAATAAAAGACTAAGACTGGAAACTGTGTGAAAAGATGACTGAGGGAGTAGAAGAAAGGGGAAGAGAAACCAAGCACAAACACTGTCTGGAGGTAGAGAGACACAGAGAGGCAGGGAAGGAGAGAGCAATTAGCAAGAGATAAAAAGCGTGGCAGGGAGGATAAGACAACCTCCTATTACTTCAATTAATCCTATTGGAAAAAAAGAAAAAAGAACCTAGCGCACCAGAAAGGCAGATCCATTTCCTTGACAACAGCAAGTGTTTGAGGGTCATGAGTGGGTAGCCAGAGCAGGCCTCCTGCCAGGCTGAGCAGAAAACAGCACGCTGGCATTTCGGCTGAGCAGAGGGGAGCACACGCCCTGTCACCGGGCACATTAACACTAATTCAATATGACTTGCTGATATATTTCTATGGCAGTAATGATGTTAATAGCAGTATTTTAATGCCCATGTGTATGAAAATCAGAGGGAATATTAATGTAGCTGAATGCTGATTGTGAGGAGGGTGGAGCACATTAATAGACCCTTGTGCATATGTGTATAGGTGGGTGAAGTGACTAATACTCCTCCAGTTTAGTGTTTACCAAGCAGCAGCCTCCAAGGATGAGATGTGAAGCCAGTGCAGAAGTGTTAAAAACTGCAGTTCCCACATGTTACACTGCCCAACTTCACAGCAGAAATAAACATGTTTACAGCCTGCTATATAATTCACCTGGGCAAATTATATTGAGGCTAAAAGTTGTGCATTAATTAAGGCTGTGGCCACTTTGAGTGACAGGCCGCTAGTTATCTAGTGAGCTCCACTCACACTCCACCTCCATCCATCCATTATCTATGCCACTTATTCCTGAATAGGGTCACGGGGGAGCTGGACGTGCCACCTCTTTGCTCATTTTGGGATTAGCCGTCGGAGGCGGAGTGAACACTTTGTCCATCCTTTATATACAGTCAGTGATGTTTACTTGTCTGGTGTTATATTAAACCAACTGTTCAGTTGCACAGATGCCCTTAATCTTGCTAGGTTTAAGATATAATACAACCTGTAGATAACAGCCTCAGTATCGGCTCTGTGGAGGAGAAAGTGAGGCATCAGTGGGGAGAACAAACTATTCTAAGAGAGTTTGATCTTTGATGGATATGAAAGCATTTGCAGTGGCACCCTGCCACCACAAAGTCTTTTACTGACCCAATTAATGTGTTGCCTTAGCCACAAGTGGGTGGAGTAAATGTCCCCTACGGATGTAAGATCGGTGCCACTAATTAACTCTGAAGCTTTGACACGTCTGAGATCTGCCTCATGGTTCTGCTGTTTCAAATGCTCATGTCAAAATAGGATGCAGCCACAAGAGTCATGACTAATATTGCTGTAATATTGCTTACTGCTGTAAATGGTAATCACTGACACACAAACCTGCTGCTAAAATGTGGTTCTTTCCACTCATGGCTGGGTTTCTCTGCCTCAGACACAAGCAGAAAAGCCATTTATTTCATTTTCAAGCTGCAACTTCATTAGTCTTATCTGCAGTAATTGTTTCAAGATGTGCAAGATTATGTATGCATCCAAACGCTCACAATGAAAATAACATTTTCTCTGCTAAACATGTTCTGAGTAATCCCCCCCAAAAATCTGATACACTTGTGATCAGATTACTCTGGTATTTCTTCCAGTGACAGTTATGGATTAGACCATGCCACACAGCAAAGTGGAACTGATTGCTGCCCCCATGTTATCTACTGAGTCTTCATCAAGCCTATTTGACAGTTGTACTGTTTGAAAAATAGCAAGAAGGGAGGCTGCTGTGAAATCCCACCCTGTAGGGGCTCTTTAAGCTGCTCACTGCCTGCACAGCTGCACCAGTCTCAGTCCTGGGAGTATGGTCTCACTCCACTTCCTAACACCACAAGCTATTTAGTGTTGTTGATGGCTAGGGATGTCTTTTTTTTGGGGGGGGCACTCGATTATCAACACTCATCCTCCAATAAGCGTATCCAGCGAGGTGTGGGAGTGTTGCACACAAACTGTACCATACATAACATAATAGACTATAGATATTGCATATAGGTTTTAAATGCAATGAATGTAGATGAAGTATATTTATTGATATTTAAAAAGCTGTTTTACACTGCGCTGCATTACATTGTGTTAGGCTATGAAGCAGTAGTTCCACTGTCTCAATAAGTAGCATGCATCTGTTGGTCACGCAGCACTGCGGGTGTGTTTGATTTGGGTCAGCTAATGCACTCGTCAGGTGGTGCATTAAATCAGTGAATAATTAAAGTAGATTTAACCTTTTTTTTTCTTTTGCTCATAATGACTGCTTCCATAAAAATGATAAAGGGCTTATTAGAATGATAAAGTTGTAGCTAGTTTGTCCCACATAAAACCAAAAGGAAAGCCCTCAATTTTTCCTTTAAAACTCAGTGTGTTAAGGTTTGAGCTTTAGCCAAAGCAGATGGAGGGGATGCTCAGGCCTTGAGAGGGCTTAGACACAAGAGTATAGATGACAGACAGGCAAAAGAGACACACTCACAGGTGGGACATGTAACATAGGCTAGAGTCTATAACAAAGGATGCAATCTAATAACAAGTGTGTGTGTGTGTCAACTTCCATGACAGAGTGGCAGCTTGACACACACAATTGCTTTTTGCCAAGTGAAGCAGCAAAATCCCCAGGCTCTGCTGACATGTAATGACAAATGTGTGAACACTAGTTGGGAAACCGGCTGCGATTTCTAAAACGTTGTCTGAAATAATGGTGTCAGAGCGAGAGAAGAACGTTACAGAGTGCAAATTACAGCAAAGGCAATAGGCTGGAAAAACAGAACAGCCTTGTTGATGACAACACTGTGTGCTTTTGTGACAGAGCCCCTCACTTTAGTATCTATCTCTCAACTTATTCCATTTTCCTGTCAGCTCTGTAGGGAACCGGGCCGCTAGAATGGCACTACACACTATAACAACTCCTGACGGAGACCAGAGGTAATACATTGTGTAAGTCTGTGTAAAAAGGACTGAAGTACGCTAGTGTTCATTTCCAGTAATCTGATGTGCTACTGGATTGAAATTGATGTAAATATTATCTCAAGGCTGCCGTAGATTTCTGAACACCATAAATGGGAAATTAATTCCTGATGAGTTTAAGTTGCATTTCTCACAAAACTAACAAGCTAAGAATGAAATATTGATGAATGTTGACAAAGACACGAACAGAAAACAGGTTATCTATGCGCTCAGACTCAAACACAGGCACATGCCTTAATATCTCATCAAAAAGGGTCATGTATTCTTGTAGTATTCCTATGCTTTCCTTCTAATCACTGATGTGAGAAATATTCCTGTTCACTAAAATTCACTTTAGTATTGCTGTTGACTTTTGTTCTCTCGTATCCACAAGACCTAATTTGTTTGTGAAACTCTTATCTCTCTGTCCTTTAGCTCCGGCATCCCTCGCTCTATCTTCCTCCCTGTTTGCTGTGGGCAGCATTAGCACAGGAGTGGTGTGAGTGACCTTGGCCTGGTTCTGTGGACGCCAGAGGACAGCTATGTCTCACAGCGATCTGTTCCTCCCCACCAATCCTGATTAGCAGGCGGGCAGCAGGCAATGGACGGGAACTAAGTGTCGCAGTGCAGAGAGGGCCATCGAGAAGCTGCAGCCAGATCTCTGGCTCAGAAGAGGTGTGAGGAGAGGAGGTGGATCAGGGTTGGAACAGGCAAAGAGCCGCTTGTGGGGTGGAGTGTGCGCATGTGACGGTTCTGAAGGATGAAAATAACGGAGAGATAGTTCAACTGTGGGTCAAGGAAGATACAGAGTCAGAGATGATCTCAGTGAGGAAGAAGATAAGACATAAAGGCCTGGGAGGCGATTGCAATCTGGACTGGGTTACCCAATGTTTTACTGCTCTTTGGGGCCATCACTGCACAACCGGACAACACACAAACAGAGCCAGATGTGCACATGCACTGTTATAAAGGTCAAACCATTTTGGGTCAATCTGTCTCCCCACATCCCACATGTTGTCCAACCATATCCTATGTGTTTATACCTGTTTCAAATGAAGGTGGAGTGAAAACAGCTACAATAACAAGATGAGAACCCAAACCCATTGAACCAAAGCAAAACTGAAACAATGAGCTATGCTATTACAGGGGGACAGCAGAGTTGGCTGATAATTCTATGTGGCATCAGTATGAGTGTCACTTTTCACATACTTGTATAGTCATGTGCTCAATTGCTATGACAAATATATTGATTATATCAGCCTTAATGTAATCTTTTAAGTGGAACAATTACAGTCATGTGCTCCATTGTTATGACAATTATATTGATTATATTGTCCTTAATGTAATCTTTTAAGTGGAACAAGGAACACAAAGCATGCATTTAGTCAACTTGCTCATGTCTCACTTCCAGAAGGCTTCCATTATAAATATAAGGTGCACATATCCATCTTTTCATCCATTGTCTATATCGGCTATCCTGAAGAGGGTTGCAGAGGGGCTGACATTGGGTGAGAGCTGGGTTACACCCTGGACAGGTAACCAGTCTATCACAGGGTTGACACTTAGAGACAGACAACCACACACATCCACAATCAATCCTATAGAAGCCGGAGTACCTAGCGAGCACCCACACAGGCACAGGAAGAGCATGCAAACTCCACACCGGGTCACGAACCCGGAACTTCTTGCTATGAGGTGACAATGCTAACCAGGGATATATATAAAAAAGAAAGAAAGCAATGGAATTCAAGAATAGCTGACACACTTTTCTTATTTGTTGAATTTTAAAAACCCAACAATTTCTCTGGAACTTGCAACTAAATGACTGCTTGTTTTCTTCAAGCCTTGAGGCCAACATTATTCTGTATTTCATTCTCCTCAGCCTTTTCCACACAACATTTTGTTTACCAAGGTTTACCATGTGAAGCACTGGAAGCTTTCTGTCTCGGTTCTTGCCTTCCTCCAGGCCCGTCCATTCCATTGTCTCTCCTTCGGCCTCTCCCTCCCATTATGCACTTCTCTTACACGAGGCCCCGGCAATCAACCTCAGTGATAATCCAGTCTTTCATATTGGCAGATTAATATTGACTCAGAGCCCTGGCGCTGATGCTTGGCCCATCCTCTAGGTGCTGGGGCATGCAAAGTATGAGGGATGGAGCTTAATATACATTCTGCTAGTGCCTCTCACCCTGGAAGAGCAGCATGAGAAATGTTCTTAAGAGCAGGGAAGTGACTGTGGTTTGCCAGCTTTAAACTACGCTGTATGCATGCAGCCACACAGGCCTTGAAAAAAAAGAAATACATGTGTTGATATGTGCAGCATGCATGTGCACACAGCTGGGCATATTTATGTTTTAAGTCCCTAGGTGGGAGTATGGCTAGAAAAAAAAACAAGCTGTACACTGAATGACTAATAAAGGTTTTGCCACAAGGTTTATTCAAATATTCTTCATGCTTTTGCTCAGTCAACCAAAATATGTTCAGGCTGTGTCTACTTTCCAGTGGAGGAACCATGATGAATACACATTGAGGCAGTCAGTTTCAGGTGAGTAATGAAGATTTGATCAGGGCAAATCAATGACATGCATTAAACAGAAGTCAGTGAAAGACACTAAATCGAATCCTCACCAACATGAGATAAAAATAACAAGTGAATATAAAATGAAGAGTAAATGGAGTCCATGGTAGGGTGACATTTAAATCCATAGCCCTAGATTTATTGACCAACTCACTAATGTAAATGTGTTGATAAGAAAAAGAAACAATGATGTGTCAAGATTGCCATCGTGAATCTTCTAAAAAGGTAAAGTCATGACAAAGGCCTTTAATTCTCTTGATTTTGCAAAGGCCAAAAATGACAGCACCCTTTAACTATATGCATATATGGTTGCATTCCTATTCAGTAGCTATGACCACGCCTCGATGAGGATGGAGAGCAAGATTCGTGAGGAGATACAAGGTGCTATAGAATGGACGAGGAGCAGTTTGGGGAAACTTCTGAGGGATCTGCGCTGCACTAGGGCGTCGCAAATTCCTCATGTGAAAGTGTGAAGATAGGAGGAATGAGATGGAAAGAAGGTATTTAAAAAAAAAAGGAGAGGAGAGAGAGAAGAGAGGGAAGGCTGATACAAACAAAAGCAGCTCATTATGTCACAATTATTCATAAAAGCAAATGTTTTACAAGCTTCAGGCTGCCCGTGACTTGAGTTTTCATGTTTCATGTACAGTATTACAAGCATTCAGTGTCTTGTATTTTGCCCTGAAAATAAGAAAGAGCTAAAACTCAAAATGTCCTAACACTCATCTATAGTTAAGTATTACCGACGCTCCATCAACAACCCAATAAGCAAACATGTGAGCAAAACCAATATGGTGAGTGCTTTACAGCCTGGCAACTACATGTCCACTCCTGATTTATCACGTACAAACTAAAGTGTGGAACGATAAACAGTAAATCTGACAGCAATGTGACCATTCAGTGTAAACAACCTCTGCCACTCCGAAATAATAACATGACAAAAGCTAACAAGGCTTTGGCGGTGATGCATGACAAATGTGTGTTATTTTATCGGTGGACATACAATTGGAGTTTGAGTTGTTAGTGTATCTGGTATGTGGCCACTGCTTGGGAAGTTTATAGCGGATAATGCACAAGATAGCACAATTGTGTTGATGTTATGATTCTACACAGCTGCAAGGGGACATCTTCTGTCCAAGCCTTCCATTTTTTTATTTGAAATTGTGGCACAGATTTGCAGGGATGATTCATAGCTGAAAAAAAATAGCTTTGACAGGAGAGATGTAAACAGGAAGGAAAGAAAAACAGTTTGTCCATGTCTGAGAAATGGCTGACAACAGACGACCGGTCAAGTTGACAGCCAAAGTGTTCTCACGTCCGAGTATTGTGGGGTGTCATGAAATTATTATCTTGGGCCTAGTTAATCTGTCTGCCTTATCTGGGGTTGGAGCAGTTTTTAAGCACCAAGCATTACAGTTTATACCATTTACCATCTACTTTATTCTATTTTAGTTTCCTAAATAGTATGGCATTCAATACTGGATGGGAGAGAAATGGTATTTCAATTTTCTGTATGTCCTGCACATATAGTGAATTGACAATAAAAATCTTTGATCTTGATTTACAAAAGCTTAAGAACAGCTGAGGCAGCAATGTTCTGTTTTTTTTTTTTAATCCTGTCAGGTACAACTTTATACTGAAATGAAAGCTTAAGTCTCTGCAAAACAAAATGCAACTCCTACTTTACTAAACTACAGGCTTACTGTACTAAACCTGGAGCCAGCTCTTCAAAAGGTTTAATCTGGATCTTTTGTGCCAGTTTTTCACAGCAGCATTGAATTGGATCAGCCTGATCCAGATAAATGTGGATTACAGATTCATTTTCTTTTAAGGAGCTAGGCACCTCTTCTGAACCCAAACAAATAAATACAAACCAAACAAATACATTATTTATAATTGTTTTGAACAACACAAACTGAAGGTTTGATCCAGATCAGAACCAAGACTGGATTACATAACCTACTCCGACTTCAGTATCTGTTTTTTCTTCTGATCAACCCATTTTCAAAATATGAACCAACCCAATAACTGAAATCCAATCAGATTGCTTCTGAACAACTGGGCCCTGGAGATTGTTTATTTTGGAATTAAGCATGGAAATCTGAACTGCACCACCCTAGGATCATTGTTGTTTAAGGTTCAGGCTTGGCAGAGAGCATACTTAGTGTACTGATCCATTGGTTGTGTCTAATAAAAAAATACTTTTTATATGGATGCATGCCCACTTCATTGGCTTCTTAATGAGCACATTTGTATTCAGGTATATGGGGATCGGTGTGGTAGTGTGTGTTTGTACAGTATATTGTCTAGGAGCATGCAGTATAGACAGCCTGAAGTGGAGGGGTTAATGAGCCAATTACAGTCCATCAAGGAAGCTATCAAGTGCCCAGACTAGTCCACTGGTCAAGTCACTGGCTACATCTCCTTTTTACTCTTTCCTCTAAGTCCCTTTCACTCTTCAGCCATACAGTACCTCCCGTCTCCCTCTCTCCTAACCAGCCTCCCCCTTTGCTCCATCTTTCACACTCTCTCCAGATTAGTGTTAACGAGGATATTAGCTGTGGCAGGAAACAGTCCTGTTCTCCTAACTGTTTGGGAGCAAGGAGGGGTCTCACTAGTTGTCTTATGTGTGTGTCTGTGTGTATAAAGAGGTGGCAAGCTGGAAAAGACAAAGGCAGACGCGACAGTGCCACTGGGAGGGTCTGGATCACACTGGCACCAGGTCACATTAGAGGTCATGTAATTTCAACCATTGGACTGGAGGAACAGAAAACCTTTTATCAAAGCAAGCACTCAGCAGGCCAAAATACTCAGGATGCTTGCCTGTGAGAAAACCCACTCCCCAGCTATTTCTTTCAGCGCAACCCAACTACCACTGCAATGATTTGTGCCCTGAAACGTGAGCACCATCCTAATTTTGTTTATTTATAAGTTAGCTTGCTCCAGGGGAGGAGTCAACTAGTTCCATCACCGGAGAACTATACACTTCCCTATGAGTGCTGCAGTGGTTTAACGAGTACTTCGGGCCCAATCACCCACCACACCACGGCAAAAAAAACAAAAAAAACACTCACTCTTACACACATAAATGGGAGGCGATGCTAGTGTGGCATAAACCCTGTGGGAAGGTCACTTTGATAGAAGAGTTTATGTCCCTCAGAGGACCCGGAGCGGCGCTCAGAAAACAGCTACAGATCAATACCACACACATACTGTGATTAAATTCTCCCATTTTCTTGACAATGCCCACCCCATACACACAAACATAAATGTACACATTCATGCTCATAGAAATGAACTTAAACAATCTTTGTGCTTGGCAGGGGCAGATGAGATGAAACAATTGTAAGAGAGAAATAAAGGCCTGAAAAAAGCCAGCATAAAGTTTACCCCACGTCGGCTTGTGTGATCTCAAAGGCACAATTTCGCATTGAAACAGAAACTTATTGAGACATTTTGTCTAGTAAAGACTGTGGTGTAGGGCTTCAAGTGAAACATTGACATCGCCTTCAGGGTATGTGCAATTTGAGCACAATTGTATGGTGACAATGGGACAAAGAGACAAAGACTGACCTAAATAGATGAATGTGAACATTGCTCTCCTTAGACACAATGAGCTGGTGCAGCTGAGCTACCCAAGGACGTGCAGGAAAGAAATTAAAAAAAAAAAACAAAAAAATAACAACAACAACAACCATCAGTGCTAGGAGGTGACTGATCTAGCTTGGCACCTGTTCATTATGTAAATCTCACAACCAAGCCTTCTTTATCATCAGAGACCCTCATCCTGAAAAATTAGCCACTCTGTCTGTGGAAAAACAACAGAACACTAAAACTGGACTGTTGCTATGGAAACTATGTGGGAGAAACCATTTTAGGGAGAGTGGGTGGCAGGAGGTGGGGTATATGTGTGCACCATCAGGCATGAAGAGAGTAATGTTAGCAATCAACAGGTGTATTGGCAACAGCAATATCTGGGCCCTAAATAGAATAGTAAATTAGATTTAGGATGCCATGACACTGGACAGTGAATTAGTTTGGCAATATGATGCTATCTGTGTCAACCGAGATTGAGCATTAAAGTGAAGGTGCTGTACTTATTGTCACTGCCACAGATGGACCTCATTATTAGGAGATTAGTCCACAGCTGCACACAAAAAAAGCAATTCATTGATGTCCATCACCACTGCTGAGCTGCGAGGGAGGCACTAGCTCACGTCGTCATTTAAAGCAAATATGGAACTAGTATTGAGGCTGGGAAAAAAGTTAAAATAATACAGCAGGGTATAAATATTGCAGGGTATGATATGAACAAAATTCCCCAAACCCCAGTACCACACTTAGTTTTAGCCATTTGTAGCGAACACGGACATGATCAAAAACTCAGAGGAGAGATAGAAAGATAATGTTCAAGGGCACATCAAACCCTGAAAGATCATTTACATTCATGATTCAATAATCCTTTTCATTGTCATTACTTGGGATGAAATGCACTGAAGTGCTGGAAACCCACATTCGCTCAAGCACTAGCTATCTGTGAGGGTTGATGCTATGAACAGAACCAGGGTAACGGTTTTCCTCAGCTTTCTGCAGTACTGTACGTCTTTGTGCTAAGTTAGGCTCAGTTCACTTTCAGCTTGCATAGTATGTCAACATTAAATCAACCCAGCAACTATGATACTGTGTTTTGTTTCCAATTGAAGTGTTCTAGATTTGCCACAGCTCTAATGTACATCTTCGGAAAGCAGCAGAGAAACAGCTGCTGTGGTTGCTGAGTAGCAAATATAAAGTCATCCACCATACTAAATGGAAAATAGATAACTTCTTAGAAATGAAATCAAAATAGCTAGTGTAGATCTAATGGCCTCAACTAAAACCTACTACATAGAGTTGTTAAATTATCACTGACACTGCAGTGCAGCTATGTTGGGGAAAATTAAAGCGTTTCATTTAAAAATCTTTCAGACGTTAAGTTACAGTTGGGCAGCACACTTACAGTACGACTGTTGGAACTTTCAGATCCATGCAGAAAAATCAGTTTCTGACTACAGGATAGAACCTCAAGATGCTACATTTAGGAGGGTGATGGATGTTAGAATTTTAATCCAACAACAAACCAAGAGCAAATCACAGTCTGGATGCTTACATCAACATATTCTTTTGATTAGATACAATATATAAATATGTATATGTGAAGCCACATCCCATTCGTTTGCAATGCATTACATTTTGTAGAATTTCTGTTTTTGTACTTTTCAAGAAGTCTACTTTCTTGAAGTTAACTGCTGTCTCAGCTACAAAGATGACCTAAATATAAAAATATGGCTGTGACATGTTTTTGAGGAAACATGTTTTTTTCAGGGATTATTTCCTGGTGGAAATTTCCATCTCTTGTTGTGATTTTCAGGTGAGTGACAGTATAAGGAGCAAAAGATGATCCTGATATAAACTCACTGTGTATGGATGCAAAAACACAGGCGTCGCCAAATGAAGGCCTCCTACTTTATGTGATGCATTATTCCATTCTGTGAAACTTGATTTTAGAAACTTAGAACAATCATGGTGACAGAATTATAAAGATATATGAAGATGCTGAGCAACAGGTGCCACCAAAGATCATTTGACACAGTAAACAAACACACAAGAGGTAGCCCCCAAGCACAACGTTCACATATGCTACAGAAGGAAACAGAAGGAGAGAGAAACAAGAGCAGCATCAACACAAGGGACAGAGAGGCGAAAGGAAGATGCTGGAACTCCTGGAGGACAAAGACCCAGAGTCAACACATCTAGAATGAGGCACTGACAACCAGGGGAGAGAGGGAAAGCTCCTAAGACCCATGGGCCAGCACAAAGAGCCTGCGTGAAGAGAGGACACAAAGGAGAAAACAGGGAGAAGCAACAGAGAAAGACAGGCTCACAGCTTGGCCACGCATGTGCTTGAGTGAACAAACAAACAGAGCTGGAGAGATGCATCCGCTTTCAGAAGGTTTACAGTAATCTTGCTTGCAGGAGGACACAGACTGTTCTGTACTTGCTAGGTTTAACTGAGACTGAGACCAACTTGCTGATGAGAGATGTGTAACAGATACAAGTTTAAAACAAAAAAGCCTATAACTAAAGGTTTAGGTGCCAAGATTAGTTTAAAGTTTGGAATTAAAGGCATCAACAAGACTATCTTTTGTCAGCACACCCAGCAGACTTCTTTTTAACTCTGGGGTCAACCAGGAGTTTGTCATCTTACAAGCATGTGGTAGGTCTGAAAACATAACATGCACCTCCAGTACTCTAGTATTGATGACACAAACGCATGAATAAGTGTCTCTGCATCTGTTAAACATTAAAAACTAGTGGTGCCTCTGATTCGTTTTGAAGACTGCCCAAAAAGCCAAATGAACCAACTGTTCGCTAGCTGAACTGACCTTGTTTGCAGGAGCGTGCCTGTGTTCAGCTCATGTAGATGCATTTAATGTTCCCTGATTGGTTTTATGATCGGAGGTTTTTAGAGGTTTGAGCTATTTCATAGTTCACAATGTTAATTAATGTGGCCACTTAGATTTTAAACTAGTTTCCCATTTTCATCCCTTGTATATTTAGTATGTCATAAAAGTCTTGAGACTTTTATAAAAATTTCAAACAATGAAATGATTAAGGATCTCTCCCACCCTTGCTGTTTCCATTGATGTTCAAGCTCCTTCATTTATCATCATTGTCATTATAAACCCAAGGAACCTTCATGCTGCATAAAATGTGTCCTGCATGTGTTTCCCTAACAACTTTCCACTGGTTACTTTATGCACCATCTGCCTAAATTCTCTAAACAACGCTGCTGTCTCTGCAATATTCAGTGACACCAACTCTCTGACAGCACATCAGCAATTTCTTACTTCAACCTTTGGTGTGACTCCAGTGTCCCAGGAGCTTAATTGCTCTGACACAAATGAACTTTACATCAGCCTCCTCCACCCTGTCTGACAGATGTCACTCATCAGCTGCCATCAGTCATCAATGACAGAAACAGCGGAGCCGCTGGAGGATCTCAGAACCCATGGATCATACTGGCCAGCACTGATCTATTACCATTATTCTGCTGTATTCCAGCCTCCATGCACACTGCCCACTATGTCCACGGGTGGAGAAGGGCACAGCTACACTTTCTGAAGTCAAAATAAGGGTGTTATATACCTACAATTTATATAAATTAAATATACAGGTAATATAATTATTTTAAAACTAACTTCTAAGTATGTTGTAACATATGATTTGAAGCATTTTACTCATAAATTTGTCACTTAGGACCTGCTGGTGTAATTACCATAAACAAATGCTGCTTGTCACATCAGTGCTATTGTTAATGCTAGTGTTTCTCACAACTAGCTATCGTACTGTCACAGCCTGACACCATGTACAACAAAGATATGAGATCACATGAGCTATAACTTAAAAAAAAAACATTTAGAGAGAAATAGAATTCAAAAAACCTGAAAACAAGACAGTGCAGTAAATGCTGACCGGATGCGATCAGACTAAATAAAACCCAGTTGATAACTGCAGGAGATCTAGTAGGAAGGGTCGTCCACGGTGATGTCTCACCCTTATACTGTAGCTGCTAAAATGGTGTCGAATCTGCATCTTTTCCCTTAAAAATGCCCCTCTGATTACGTTGACGTTTGGTGGAGCTACATTATGCTAAGACTTGCTGTACATCATTAAATTATGGTAAGAATGACAAGTTGTCCCACCCTAACAGGTGCAATGAACCCGCTGTATCAGAGGTTGTGTGTACCATAATGATATAAGGATACAGCCTTTTAAGGATTACATAATACTGTCAGCCTACAAAGAGTACTCCGCTTATCTTTTACGATATACGTCAGACAAGGTCACATAATTTTACTACACAAAATGAAGAGAAGAGAAATAATTTAGCAGACTGAGAGAAACCCTGACAATTTGAGTTAAAAAAAAAAACTGAGAAATAGAAAGTAAATTAAAGCAGCAAGTAATGGGGCAATAGATTTTTTTTTTTTAAATCAGCCTCTGCAGATTAGTATTAATAATATATATTTTGGATAATTTTTCACTTAACCTTTCATAACCACCCCCATCTTACTTCAGCCTGAATAGAACAAACCACTTGTGTGGAAAGCTACTAACAGGCAGGCAGCTGGTAATACCATGACCTGTACTGTGACCTTCAGGATGGACTATGACTCATACAACGCTGTAGTGTGTTATCACCCCTGTTCACTAATGGGTGCTGTAATTGCTATGACTTGCATCCATTTGCATTTCAGGACTGACTGCTGCAAGTTGCATTGATTGTAACACACCATCTCTGACCCCTAATCAGATGAAGCACTTTACAGACATGCACCGTCAGTTTTTCCCTTGTATTTTACATGTGAAGATACAAGTTGGATAACTTTAACATGAAAGGTGTAACTCCTGAAATTTTGGATAATGTTTAAGCATCTTTCAGCTCAGTATTTTATGCCCTGCCACCTTTCTGTTTTGTTTCAGCCTCACTGCTGTCATCAGCCTCGTTTCCAGACATAAGGTCAGACCTCTGTAAAAACTCAGGGAACACGATCTGTGTGTACCAACACACAGGTAAAGCAGCGAACCATTTAGTAACCAAAGACAAAATGCATCTCTCTCTGGAAATGGCGACCAAAACACAGCTACAAGTAGAATATATTAAACTTACATTCATCAGGAGGCTCGGTGGAATCACAAGCATTGGCTGGCATTGATCAGCTCCAGCAACTGGGTCGCAAATGGAATGGATCCTGCATCCTGTGGAAATTAGGGGTAAGAGATTTTGTGGTAGTTAACAACAACTACTTCAACTTTTGCATCTAAGAGTAGACAGTAAGACAACATAACACAAGTACATTTGTAAAGAAAACCTAAACATGTAGCCGGCTTTTGTCATCACACGAGATTAAAAGAGCAATGTACACACACCACAATGTGATTAAAACAAGAATACACTCACTTACACACATGCACACACACCTCAGGACCATGCCCCCAGCAGACAGACTCCCCAGTGCCCCCAGGCCCAGCCTCCAGCAGACGGCCAGCCTCTGCGTGTCTGTGAAGTCAGCACTTTAGTGTCAGATCAAGTCACTGGATTTCCCATTTGTCAGCAAAATAAACATTTACTGCCACACTCAGCAAATTTCACCGAGCGTGAGAGGAGAGAAGGGGCAATATTAATAATATCCAGAGAAATTCCCTTTGCGCCGTTTGCCAAACAGGCAGATATTATCACTCAGGATCTTGAAAACTATGTTGATACCCCATTCATAGATATAAATAACATACTTCTCTCAAACAGGGTTTCAACAAGACACCAGATTTTATATAGCGCTCCTGCAGGGCTACCATAGACATTCAGGGCCTCCCTGAGACATCGAGTTTCAGTAGATGCCTGTAGAGGCTGTAGTTAAAACCTCCAGCGCAGCAAGTCTTTTTTTTTTTTTTTTGCTTTCTTCCTTGGGGACAAAAATCCAATATTGAAAATTTAAATAACCCCTTAAGGCTAAAGGAGAAAATGTAGTCTAACATGATACCGTGAGGAGGACGAACCCAGGACCTGGCACAAGCTCAATAAAAGTTTTCATGTTGTTCACAGTAACCAGATATCCCTAATAACCCAGGCTGACATGATTTGGTTGATAATCAGTTTGGTCTTGTAGCCTAGAGGGAACATTTTCACACTTCAAAGTAGGAGAAGGAGCTGTAATGGGGGTTTATTAGTTTTTATTGTTGAATTTGTTTTCCTCCACTTGTAGCCATGTTATCATTTGTGTATAGAAACAACTTGTGTACACATTGGCTCAGTGACCTCCCAGGTGAATGTGCCAAATCAAAGTACTAAAACAAATTTGAATGTATTACCACCAGTAGTTTATTGCTGTTTCCTTTGACTCACTTCTTGAAGTCAGACTGTAGTGACCATTTAACAAAGCAGCTTAAACACACATCTGCATCAGTTTGACACTCGGTGTGTAGCTCTTAAAGCGAGTTCAGTCAATTTTAACAATTGGCCCTGTGTGTCAAAGTGTCACCAGTGAACTCATATAAACTGATGTATGAAGAAGTAAAAAAAAAAAAGTAAAAAAATATACAGTAGACTAATAGTTTGTGATGTCAGAACAAGCTAAACAACTGGGGAATATTGCATTTCTTATATATGTGGTCATTTTATTCTCTCATCATTGTTATTCTTTCTGTATTACTGCAGCACTAAACTGCAGCCGATTTCCACACAGCAGAAACAAGCAATAAAATATAATAAATCTGCAGACCAGAGATAGAGGCATTAGCTCTGCACCATGAAAATGGTTTATTACGTTTACCAAGTCATTCACATGCAAGTTTCTCAGTTTGTCCATTGCTCAAAAAAAAAAGAAATTCAACATTCTGGTCCTGAGTGAACCGTCTCAACTGTTTTGGACAGACTGCCACTATGTTTGATCCAGATATATTAACATCTATACATACAGCACATGGCTGCTGTGTCCTCACCCATAGTGTTGGTGGTTCGATCCCTGGAGTCTCCAGTCTACATGTCAAAGTGTCCCTGGGCAAGACGCTGAACCCCAAGTTGCCCTCAGTGATAACACTGTGGTGTGAATGAGGGAACATCTGTGTGAGCGAGTGGGTGAATGGGAAATAACATAAAGCACTTTGTGTTTCAAAGTGCCACACAAGTAATAGACCATTTGGCGTTTACCACATTTGAGTCTAAGTACAGCTAAAACTGACAAAGATGTTGAGCCAAATGTGACACTGCAGAGCCATCTGTGAGTCTGCAGTGTCCTGAAATGAGGACAAACCCTGTAATTCATGGACCATGGTCTTTCCTGTACTGGCACCCTTAGGCCTAAACACATTTGTGCTCCAGTGTAAATATCAAAATCCAATTTTTCCACCCCAGCCAACAAATTTCCATGGTTTGTAATGAGCACTGCACCCTCATGGGACAGTAATAAGACAAGAGATTGCTGTTGTTCTATTTCTCTACAACTATTCCTTTGCTATATTTTATGGTCTGCTTACTATTGATTACTGGTGCCCACATGCGTGTGCTATTTGTTGAATGACTGTCAGAGTGGGGTCCTGGGTAGGGGTGTTGAGATTTAACTAATCATGCGGTATTTGAACTCTTCTCATCATTTCGTCTGCAAATATCTGCGTGTCTTTGTCTGCTTTACATGTGCAAATAAATCAGTCCCTGCTTGTTCCCTACATACAGGACTTAAATCCTGGCCAGCTTTGGGGATGTAGAGTAGCAACTGCGGAGTTTGAACACTGTACTGTAGAAGTGGCATTATGCTTTAATGATCTTTTTTATGAGAAGTGAAAAACAATGAAATATGATAACATTGATTAGTGTCCATTCTGCTGGACAGTTGTTGCCTTATAGAAACATTGCATATTGACTGTGTCACCAAATTCTGCTGACTAAAACATTGCTTTTGCCCATAAATATTGATAATGATATTAATTATCAACTAGACGTTTACTGGCTTACAGCAAACAGCAGTGTGTCTTTTTTATTCAGATGTCAAATAAAACAGAAACATAGGGGTACAAATTACTGTAACATTTTGAAATAGTAAACTATTTATCAAGGCACTAAAAGTGGTTTCTTAGATTGTTACAATAAATGAAGACACCACCTGCACATTTCAGAGGAAATGCACAACGCTACCATATGAAAACAAATGATTTTTTCATTTCATGCCTGATCATCATTTTCTAAGGGAAGAGCATGTTCCTGTGAATGTAGGGATTCGGGTGACAAGTACAGTGGTTGTGCTACCTACCACTGTCATGGAGGCACAGGGACAAGGAAGCCCATTCACTTTGGAAAATGTGCAAGAAATGAGGATGGACACCACTGGATGTCCAACTCTGCAGATAAAGCTACAATAAAATATGAACCATCAGATTGAAATTTGCACTGAAAGCAAAGCAAGTTTCTTAGAGGGCTCACAAACTGAAGCGCTAGCCGTGTCGCTCCACAGTCGTTTTGTTCACACCTTTGACTTCGGCAACTAAAATATTCTGAGGCTGGATGCCCTGACATCCATGTTATCAGGGGACTGGCCCTGCATCTGGTGTACAGACGCTGTCTGCATGTTTCAGACAGAAAAAGGAATCCGGCATTTTTTAAATTAGTTTTGGGTGGCTTTACTTTCATAATTACTAGGAAAATAATAAAGCAAATCGACATATTCCCCTAAACTATTCCTTTGAAACAAATATTTGTAAGACCATGGCGATCTAGTTACTTCAAATATGAATGTAGGATATAGCAACTGTACCTCTAATGCATGTAAATGTAAAATTAATTCAATAGTTTTCTGTGACCAAAACTGAAATGACACAGTCTGGGATTTACTGGACTTTGTCACTAAAAGGTCAAACTAATATCTAGATAATTATTACTGGATATGTGAGAATGATCATAGCACTTTGGTCTATTTCATAGGTCAGAACCTGTGGCTATAAATTCATGAGACATTCAAGCTTGTTGGTCAAGACATCCCATTTACACCTAGCTGCTATGTGTTGGGTGACCTGCAGTTGCCTAAGGGCCTCCTTGTGTATTGATTATCTATAGTTCTTATAAAGAAAGAAAATCTGAGGAACGAACCCCAGCTATTGTAAAGTTCATTCAAATTTAAGTCATATTAATGTATATATTAATAATATGAAAATATAGCTTCTTTTTAAATTCAAAAACAGTCTGCAACTATGTGCTGCATTCATTCTACTTTTAAACATTGTTGCCATTTCCCCAATTGGCTGCTGCATGTTTACATGTTATCTCAGATATTCTTCAGTATTAACCAACTTTTCATACAACGAACTGGTTTTGACATTTAAAATAATCACTAGTAAAGCAAAGACAAACTAAAAGCACAGCTTGGTGTCATTCTGTCAGTACATACAGTGATGCAGGGCTCTTTCAGATTACCTGAGCAGAAAGTGGAAATTTTGCAGATGCATGACTGTCTCTGTACTATTTAGTTACAAATATCAGTTCCACATACCAATTAGGCCAAATTAATTTCATGATGAAATATAAGTGTTCATTAACCATTTATAGGATCATGCAACACTAATGGCAGGTGGATAACAGGTCAAGACCTGCAGGCTGCCATCTCCTGACTCACCTTCACTACTTTGCCTGCAGGTCTCCCAGGGAACTCCTGTCTGTAAGGAGAGAGAACAAGGTTTTGGATTTTATTTTTTTTGTGTATAAATTTTTCAGAGAGCATCCCACTCCACTTTATCTCTGATGGAGCCTGGCTATTCAGTTGGTGTTGAACTCTTTCCATCCAACACTTACCCCATCTGTCTTTCTTGCTCTGTCTCACAACCTCCTCTTTCAAAGGCACACAAATACTAGATAAGATCTGTCTTTAAAATCTCAGAGGGGCCTTGGGAATACACTCTCAGGAATATTGATCAAGACACCCCTATGTGGAAGGTCTTCTCTACTGCTGCAGATAGATCACGAGTTCTTTTGCAATGGGATGATGGGATTTTAGCACCATGTTATGAGCTTTGAGCATGCTTGGTGGCCCACAAGGTGCAATAGGAAAGCTTTACATGGAGGTACCAATACACTGTGGGACTGTCAGGGCCTTGGCTTAGTTATGGAGACTCTGAACAGTGTCACTGCATTATTAATCTTGAAGGAGGCTGAGGCTTGTGTTCTGTCTTGTCCAACCCCACAGGCTAGACAAACCATTCGTCTCCCTCGACCAGCTGGGAGAAACCTTTCAGAAAATGAATGAAGCTTTATCTTACTGCACTAACTGTTGCTGAGGTGCTGTTGGGCAAAAAATTTGACAGTGAATTGCCCAGAGTGAAGCTGCTCAGCATCCAAAAGTGGAACACTAGGCAGATCCTAGGTGGGAATCTACTGTATGTTGGAGTTGAATGATAAGCATGCAGAAGAATGTGCTCGCTCAGCAAATACATTCCCTAGATGTCTGAATAAAAGCTGAGGTAAGTTCATCCTGTGACAATCTAAAGACACAGTCCTGCACATTACTAAATATCACGATTCAAGCCGAGCTGTCAGATCCCCACTGTGTGCCAAGGTTCATGTTCAAAACACCAGGCAAAGCCAGAGACAGACAGGCAGGCTGGCAGGTGAAGTTAAACAGTTTAATAGCAACAAAGAAATAACTTTTTACTGTGGGTCCAGGCAGCAAAACGCTGAGCTGTGATGACCGGAGGCAACGTCACTGTCCATGTGTGGGGCAGAACAAAGCAATAATCCAGGGAGCAGGCGAATAGTCTGACATCCAAATAAGGTTAAAGCACGAGGAAATAATCCAAACCGCAAGAAAACCGGTGGTTATTTAGGAAAACAGGTGGCAAGAAAACAGATGCAGAAATCACACAGCTACAGGTAAGCACATCAGACAAGCTGATGTGAGAAAACAGGCTTATAAACTGAGTGATACTAATCAAGGTAAGTGGATACACCTGTGGTTGAGTGTGTGCATGTTTGTGTGTGTGTGTGTGAGTGTGAAAGGGGAATGACAATTTCTAGAAAAGGCCAGGAGGGACAGACCCGGGGGTGGACGCAGACCATGGACTCAGACAGGGACAGTTATGTTGCAAATGCATGTTGTGACTTTGAAGAATCGAGTAGAAAATCCAGAAACATTTCACACACATTTCATTAGACCTCACATGCAGGTGGGTCACTGGTTTTTTATCAAATAAACCAAATATGTAAGGTTGAATGTTAAAAATGTGTATAAAATGATAAACAATCTGAAATATTTGAGACCTTGGTTTGAATATTTTCCTCAGTAAACTTCTTAATGCTAATAATAACAAGTTGATAATGATACTGTTTGCCACAGTGGAGAAACATGGCAGAAATGGGGAACACTTCAAGTTAAAGGGCTAAAATGTCATTTCACTAAAATAACAAAACACATTTTTCTTGCCAACCACTAGTGGTATTCATCCTTTCAAGTCTTCTCTTAGGGAAGTAGTTTTTTCACAGCTGAGGTATACCGGGATTATCCAAAACCTTCTCACAACTGTTCGTGAGTGGGTCATGAGCCTAATCAACCCCCAGATTTCTACATAAGGCTGCCTGCTCTGCTCCATTTGTGAACAACTTTAATTCATCAAAATGTCACCCAAGAGTAAAATGAAAAACATCACACCAAAGACCTCAAATTGCTGCCATCTGAAATAGCAGATGAAAAAATATCATAACAAATTTAGCAATGTCAGGAGTGATATTTGGGGACAAAAAATGAGAAAGTATCGCTGTCAGTGCTGTGTCATTGCAGAGCGGTATGTTGACAGAAATAAAGATAGAATGGTTTGACGTTAATTAACCTAAAGCAAAGTGATCCATCACCTAAAAGAGAGGCGGCCAAGAGCAAACGACAGTCCTCAGTTACTCAGGACAGTGACTTGCATATAGATCCCGATGCAGCTGTTGGTATGACAGTGCTCCTAGCCAGTAGCCTACTGAATTACTGTATAGTAGTACCCCAAACAGCAAAGGGTTCCAGCTTTGAGACCGGGCCGACCCGGGGCCTTTCTGTGTGGAGTTCACATGCTCTCCCTATATGGGTTCTCTCCGGCTTCCTCCCACAGTCCAGTGACATGCAGCTTAGGTTGATTGCTGACTCTAAATTGCCTCTAAATGGGTGTGTGAGGTTGTTTGTCTACATGTCAGCGCTGTGATAGACTGGCGACCTGTCCAGCCCAGTGTCAGCTGGGATTGGCTCCAACGACCCCGTGACCCTCATTAGGATAAGCGATATAGATAATGAATACCCCAACCATAACACAGTGCTTTGCATTTAGTTGGACAGCTAAGTCTCAAGCTGCAATTTATGTAACATATTAAAGCTCCCCACCCAAAAAATCTTTTTTAATGAGTGGTGGAAAGACATGTTGTTGTAAGCTCCACAATCAAAACTACATTCCCTCCATTGTGTCAGAGTGAATAAAAAAAATCAGGATGGACAGAAGTGAGAAAATGTGCTTTTCAAAATTTGGGTGAAACAACCTCATGAAGAGCTCTGAGTAAAAAGCTGTGTGCTCCATTGATTTTGTTACACTCATTACAGAGCCTCTGCTGTGTTGCCCTTTGGCTAGGTGACAGCAGAATTATGTCATATTACATGGAAACTGACAGGATTTGAATCAGCCTCTCAGTGAGTAACCTGTGATTAGCTGGGGAACTTGTTTGCTTTAGGGTATTGCGGATACGTTATGGATGGTGAGTAAATTGGCAAACATCTGGGGTGATATGAATAACCTGAATTTTCCACTAAACTTGGGAAATGAACACCCCCCTCCCCCACTGTGCTGATGATGAACAGTGTGCTCTGAAATCCTAATAAATGCTCGCACATAATTTTAACCCGCTCTCATGCTGGGAGAGTGCGACAGGGGTGGCTGCCGAGGTCTCGCTGCTTTGAACGGGGGCACGAGAATAAAAAGACCAAGAACACCATGTGTGAGAGTTGGGTTAATTTGCTCTCAATTCAAAACACAAACTGAAACCACAGTTATCAAAGTAATATTGCATAATGTTTAATTAACTGATAGAACATTTTGTTTTTTGAGGAACCACATTAACTAAAACATGGCTTCAACTGTAATATGTGAAATTACGTCACAGTGAGAATAAAACAAAGTAGTATTCTGTATGATCTTTCAACAGCATTCCCAAAGGGAGCAAAGCTGCCCATCGATCCCGAAAACCCTGTTACCAAGGCCACTGTGAAGTACGAGCCAATGCACAGTCCACAGGGTGAACAAGAGACAGCTCGAATGATCAAGGAAGGTGGGATAAAAGGCAACGATAAAAGCCAATGACATTTTTCCAGGTCATCAAAAAAGGACAAAACCCACAAACGTGTATGAGAGCTCAGCCGTGTGTTAACATGTGCACCTGCTGGATTCCCAGTATACCGTACACTCTTGCACACATACTCACAAACACACACATGGACTGCAGCCAGCAGCCTCCACTGAGATGACAGTGACTGGGATCACAGCAAAGCAGGTAAGTGTCAGGTCGAGGCTAAGGCCATCATCACAGGGAGATTGGAGCTGGAGGCAGTAATCTAGCAGCATGTCTAATCGAAGCTTCAGACTCCGTGACTTCACACATTTGCATGGAGGTTTAAAAATTTGGGATTATAAAACCTTCACCAGGCCAAGCCTCAAAAGCCAAAACCACATGCTCAGGTCATACTTGAATATTCCTCACAAACCAACTTTGCAGAGATGGAGACAACACAGAATAGTGCACTTTAAAAGATCATAAATCACAGTCAAACCTCAGGTGTTTATTTTTCTGCCAAAACCAAAGACTTATCCCTCTTATAGCTAAAAGCACTGTCCTTTAATCCCCCACAACGAGAAACAAAACTAAGTGATGCACAGATAAAACACCCCCTGTAGAATTACTCTGCTGACTAATATAGATGGGAACATTAGGGCTTCTTCATAATAAGGCTTATAGGTAATATCTTTCATCCAATGCCTTTTAAACACCTGCTTCCTCTAATATTAACTGTATAATTGCAGGTTGATGTCAGATACATGTGCCTGAATTAACATGATTAAACTATCACACTGAAACCTTTTTTTAAACCTGGCAGTGAAATGTATGAATAAGTCTTTTACTGGTTGGATGCCAGCTGGCAAAAGTGGCTACCTTTCTACCACAAGCACAGTCCATTGTTTCCCTAGTGTTAATGGAAGACATTTTTTTCAGAGCACTTCAATTATCATACTCTGTGCTGTGCAATTCAAATTTAGCTTTTCTACATTATTACAGTAATTTGCAAAAGCAACACACACACACACACACACACATGGACGGTACAACTGAAGAGAGGCAACCCAAACAAGTACAAATGAATAGTGGACACACTAGCCTGGCTGCTGCGGGGACTGGGGCTGGGATCTTTTAGCTATGGTAGGGGGTGTGACTACAGGGATGGTGCTAGCGGTTGGTTGGCTGGTCACCACTTTCCATACTAAAATCCTAAAACTGTTATTAGATGGGTTGCAATGACACTGTGTACAGACATTAATGGTTCCCAGAGGATGATGGATATGTTGACAGAGCTTCCGTCTGTGAGTCTGGTATTTTTGATTAGTGAAATTCCTCACCAACTACTGCATGGATTGCCTTGACATTTGGTGTAAATGTGCACAGCCTCCACAGGATGAATCCTAGTGACTTGTGTGACCCCCCTCACTTTTTATCCAGCGGGTTAAACGTTTGATATCTGAAAACATTTTTACTTATCTAGTCTCAACATCTATTTAGTGGACTGGTACAACCATAGTTTCCAGACAGTGTACTCAACTCATGTTGGTGATCCCATGATTTTTCCTCTAGCAGTTAGAGGGTTTTCAACAAGTGGTCCTTGGCCCCTTGAGGCGGGGTACGCCCTGAACACATCAGCAGTCTATCACAGGGTTGACGCTGCTATAGCTCCAATGGATAACATTTGTGGTTTTGAGTTAAAAACGCTCAACAGCTATTGCACAGATTGCCATTAAATGTGTGTCAACGTTCATATCCTCTTCAGGATTAATCATAATAACTTTGGTGAAATCTTAATGTTTCATCAAGCACCATCAAGATGTTCAACATTGTTTGGTACAATACAACATGTCAGTGCTGACATTAGCATTTAGCTTAAAGCTCCATTCTGCCAAACAACTGTCTCATAGAGCTGCTAATACGGCTGTAGGCTATTGTTGCTGATGGGGAACCG
>NW_018127943.1:2919993-2926983 GCF_001952655.1 Monopterus albus | reverse complement strand
AGCGTCATGCCCTGCGGCCTGCCATCTCCTGACTCACCTTCACTACTTTGCCTGCAGGTCTCCCAGGGAACTCCTGTCTGTAAGGAGAGAGAACAAGGTTTTGGATTTTATTTTTTTTGTGTATAAATTTTTCAGAGAGCATCCCACTCCACTTTATCTCTGATGGAGCCTGGCTATTCAGTTGGTGTTGAACTCTTTCCATCCAACACTTACCCCATCTGTCTTTCTTGCTCTGTCTCACAACCTCCTCTTTCAAAGGCACACAAATACTAGATAAGATCTGTCTTTAAAATCTCAGAGGGGCCTTGGGAATACACTCTCAGGAATATTGATCAAGACACCCCTATGTGGAAGGTCTTCTCTACTGCTGCAGATAGATCACGAGTTCTTTTGCAATGGGATGATGGGATTTTAGCACCATGTTATGAGCTTTGAGCATGCTTGGTGGCCCACAAGGTGCAATAGGAAAGCTTTACATGGAGGTACCAATACACTGTGGGACTGTCAGGGCCTTGGCTTAGTTATGGAGACTCTGAACAGTGTCACTGCATTATTAATCTTGAAGGAGGCTGAGGCTTGTGTTCTGTCTTGTCCAACCCCACAGGCTAGACAAACCATTCGTCTCCCTCGACCAGCTGGGAGAAACCTTTCAGAAAATGAATGAAGCTTTATCTTACTGCACTAACTGTTGCTGAGGTGCTGTTGGGCAAAAAATTTGACAGTGAATTGCCCAGAGTGAAGCTGCTCAGCATCCAAAAGTGGAACACTAGGCAGATCCTAGGTGGGAATCTACTGTATGTTGGAGTTGAATGATAAGCATGCAGAAGAATGTGCTCGCTCAGCAAATACATTCCCTAGATGTCTGAATAAAAGCTGAGGTAAGTTCATCCTGTGACAATCTAAAGACACAGTCCTGCACATTACTAAATATCACGATTCAAGCCGAGCTGTCAGATCCCCACTGTGTGCCAAGGTTCATGTTCAAAACACCAGGCAAAGCCAGAGACAGACAGGCAGGCTGGCAGGGGAAGTTAAACAGTTTAATAGCAACAAAGAAATAACTTTTTACTGTGGGTCCAGGCAGCAAAAAGCTGAGCTGTGATGACCGGAGGCAACGTCACTGTCCATGTGTGGGGCAGAACAAAGCAATAATCCAGGGAGCAGGCGAATAGTCTGACATCCAAATAAGGTTAAAGCACGAGGAAATAATCCAAACCGCAAGAAAACCGGTGGTTATTTAGGAAAACAGGTGGCAAGAAAACAGATGCAGAAATCACACAGCTACAGGTAAGCACATCAGACAAGCTGATGTGAGAAAACAGGCTTATAAACTGAGTGATACTAATCAAGGTAAGTGGATACACCTGTGGTTGAGTGTGTGCATGTTTGTGTGTGTGTGTGTGAGTGTGAAAGGGGAATGACAATTTCTAGAAAAGGCCAGGAGGGACAGACCCGGGGGTGGACGCAGACCATGGACTCAGACAGGGACAGTTATGTTGCAAATGCATGTTGTGACTTTGAAGAATCGAGTAGAAAATCCAGAAACATTTCACACACATTTCATTAGACCTCACATGCAGGTGGGTCACTGGTTTTTTATCAAATAAACCAAATATGTAAGGTTGAATGTTAAAAATGTGTATAAAATGATAAACAATCTGAAATATTTGAGACCTTGGTTTGAATATTTTCCTCAGTAAACTTCTTAATGCTAATAATAACAAGTTGATAATGATACTGTTTGCCACAGTGGAGAAACATGGCAGAAATGGGGAACACTTCAAGTTAAAGGGCTAAAATGTCATTTCACTAAAATAACAAAACACATTTTTCTTGCCAACCACTAGTGGTATTCATCCTTTCAAGTCTTCTCTTAGGGAAGTAGTTTTTTCACAGCTGAGGTATACCGGGATTATCCAAAACCTTCTCACAACTGTTCGTGAGTGGGTCATGAGCCTAATCAACCCCCAGATTTCTACATAAGGCTGCCTGCTCTGCTCCATTTGTGAACAACTTTAATTCATCAAAATGTCACCCAAGAGTAAAATGAAAAACATCACACCAAAGACCTCAAATTGCTGCCATCTGAAATAGCAGATGAAAAAATATCATAACAAATTTAGCAATGTCAGGAGTGATATTTGGGGACAAAAAATGAGAAAGTATCGCTGTCAGTGCTGTGTCATTGCAGAGCGGTATGTTGACAGAAATAAAGATAGAATGGTTTGACGTTAATTAACCTAAAGCAAAGTGATCCATCACCTAAAAGAGAGGCGGCCAAGAGCAAACGACAGTCCTCAGTTACTCAGGACAGTGACTTGCATATAGATCCCGATGCAGCTGTTGGTATGACAGTGCTCCTAGCCAGTAGCCTACTGAATTACTGTATAGTAGTACCCCAAACAGCAAAGGGTTCCAGCTTTGAGACCGGGCCGACCCGGGGCCTTTCTGTGTGGAGTTCACATGCTCTCCCTATATGGGTTCTCTCCGGCTTCCTCCCACAGTCCAGTGACATGCAGCTTAGGTTGATTGCTGACTCTAAATTGCCTCTAAATGGGTGTGTGAGGTTGTTTGTCTACATGTCAGCGCTGTGATAGACTGGCGACCTGTCCAGCCCAGTGTCAGCTGGGATTGGCTCCAACGACCCCGTGACCCTCATTAGGATAAGCGATATAGATAATGAATACCCCAACCATAACACAGTGCTTTGCATTTAGTTGGACAGCTAAGTCTCAAGCTGCAATTTATGTAACATATTAAAGCTCCCCACCCAAAAAATCTTTTTTAATGAGTGGTGGAAAGACATGTTGTTGTAAGCTCCACAATCAAAACTACATTCCCTCCATTGTGTCAGAGTGAATAAAAAAAATCAGGATGGACAGAAGTGAGAAAATGTGCTTTTCAAAATTTGGGTGAAACAACCTCATGAAGAGCTCTGAGTAAAAAGCTGTGTGCTCCATTGATTTTGTTACACTCATTACAGAGCCTCTGCTGTGTTGCCCTTTGGCTAGGTGACAGCAGAATTATGTCATATTACATGGAAACTGACAGGATTTGAATCAGCCTCTCAGTGAGTAACCTGTGATTAGCTGGGGAACTTGTTTGCTTTAGGGTATTGCGGATACGTTATGGATGGTGAGTAAATTGGCAAACATCTGGGGTGATATGAATAACCTGAATTTTCCACTAAACTTGGGAAATGAACACCCCCCTCCCCCACTGTGCTGATGATGAACAGTGTGCTCTGAAATCCTAATAAATGCTCGCACATAATTTTAACCCGCTCTCATGCTGGGAGAGTGCGACAGGGGTGGCTGCCGAGGTCTCGCTGCTTTGAACGGGGGCACGAGAATAAAAAGACCAAGAACACCATGTGTGAGAGTTGGGTTAATTTGCTCTCAATTCAAAACACAAACTGAAACCACAGTTATCAAAGTAATATTGCATAATGTTTAATTAACTGATAGAACATTTTGTTTTTTGAGGAACCACATTAACTAAAACATGGCTTCAACTGTAATATGTGAAATTACGTCACAGTGAGAATAAAACAAAGTAGTATTCTGTATGATCTTTCAACAGCATTCCCAAAGGGAGCAAAGCTGCCCATCGATCCCGAAAACCCTGTTACCAAGGCCACTGTGAAGTACGAGCCAATGCACAGTCCACAGGGTGAACAAGAGACAGCTCGAATGATCAAGGAAGGTGGGATAAAAGGCAACGATAAAAGCCAATGACATTTTTCCAGGTCATCAAAAAAGGACAAAACCCACAAACGTGTATGAGAGCTCAGCCGTGTGTTAACATGTGCACCTGCTGGATTCCCAGTATACCGTACACTCTTGCACACATACTCACAAACACACACATGGACTGCAGCCAGCAGCCTCCACTGAGATGACAGTGACTGGGATCACAGCAAAGCAGGTAAGTGTCAGGTCGAGGCTAAGGCCATCATCACAGGGAGATTGGAGCTGGAGGCAGTAATCTAGCAGCATGTCTAATCGAAGCTTCAGACTCCGTGACTTCACACATTTGCATGGAGGTTTAAAAATTTGGGATTATAAAACCTTCACCAGGCCAAGCCTCAAAAGCCAAAACCACATGCTCAGGTCATACTTGAATATTCCTCACAAACCAACTTTGCAGAGATGGAGACAACACAGAATAGTGCACTTTAAAAGATCATAAATCACAGTCAAACCTCAGGTGTTTATTTTTCTGCCAAAACCAAAGACTTATCCCTCTTATAGCTAAAAGCACTGTCCTTTAATCCCCCACAACGAGAAACAAAACTAAGTGATGCACAGATAAAACACCCCCTGTAGAATTACTCTGCTGACTAATATAGATGGGAACATTAGGGCTTCTTCATAATAAGGCTTATAGGTAATATCTTTCATCCAATGCCTTTTAAACACCTGCTTCCTCTAATATTAACTGTATAATTGCAGGTTGATGTCAGATACATGTGCCTGAATTAACATGATTAAACTATCACACTGAAACCTTTTTTTAAACCTGGCAGTGAAATGTATGAATAAGTCTTTTACTGGTTGGATGCCAGCTGGCAAAAGTGGCTACCTTTCTACCACAAGCACAGTCCATTGTTTCCCTAGTGTTAATGGAAGACATTTTTTTCAGAGCACTTCAATTATCATACTCTGTGCTGTGCAATTCAAATTTAGCTTTTCTACATTATTACAGTAATTTGCAAAAGCAACACACACACACACACACACACATGGACGGTACAACTGAAGAGAGGCAACCCAAACAAGTACAAATGAATAGTGGACACACTAGCCTGGCTGCTGCGGGGACTGGGGCTGGGATCTTTTAGCTATGGTAGGGGGTGTGACTACAGGGATGGTGCTAGCGGTTGGTTGGCTGGTCACCACTTTCCATACTAAAATCCTAAAACTGTTATTAGATGGGTTGCAATGACACTGTGTACAGACATTAATGGTTCCCAGAGGATGATGGATATGTTGACAGAGCTTCCGTCTGTGAGTCTGGTATTTTTGATTAGTGAAATTCCTCACCAACTACTGCATGGATTGCCTTGACATTTGGTGTAAATGTGCACAGCCTCCACAGGATGAATCCTAGTGACTTGTGTGACCCCCCTCACTTTTTATCCAGCGGGTTAAACGTTTGATATCTGAAAACATTTTTACTTATCTAGTCTCAACATCTATTTAGTGGACTGGTACAACCATAGTTTCCAGACAGTGTACTCAACTCATGTTGGTGATCCCATGATTTTTCCTCTAGCAGTTAGAGGGTTTTCAACAAGTGGTCCTTGGCCCCTTGAGGCGGGGTACGCCCTGAACACATCAGCAGTCTATCACAGGGTTGACGCTGCTATAGCTCCAATGGATAACATTTGTGGTTTTGAGTTAAAAACGCTCAACAGCTATTGCACAGATTGCCATTAAATGTGTGTCAACGTTCATATCCTCTTCAGGATTAATCATAATAACTTTGGTGAAATCTTAATGTTTCATCAAGCACCATCAAGATGTTCAACATTGTTTGGTACAATACAACATGTCAGTGCTGACATTAGCATTTAGCTTAAAGAATCACTGTGCCTAATGGCAGTCTCAGAGCTGGTGTTCTCGTACAGTATCATAGCTTTAGACTTGTTGCTGAATTACTGTTACTTCATGGGTGTTCTAACCACTAAGCAAAGCTAACACCAATCCAGCACAATCACTTGGGTGCAAGGGCCTTTCACTTCTACTGGTTTAGTCCTCACAAAGATGACAGCATGTTCCTCAGCCCAGCTTTGTCAGTGGCAACATGCACTCGACTTAATCTGCCATCAGAAGGGACGATTTAATCTGTGCAATGCAACTAATCACTTAGGCACATTTCACCAAGGTCACCAAGTTTTGAGGGGATAAAGGCTAAAGAAAGTGAGGGGAGGACTGAGAGGTGGAAGCTAAGGAGGATAGAGAAAAGAAAAGAGGTGGATGTTGAGAAGGAAGGTAGATGGACACAGAGAGACCCCTCCTCTCAGCCTGTGTCCAGACATAAGAGAAATCTACATCCTTTAGCTGCTGCTGAGGCTGTTCTGCTGTCACAGAGTGACACCATAATTACAGAGCAAGGACCAAAGGAAGACAGCCACTGCCTACTTAACCTCTACGGTGAGAAAATCTGAAAACACGGGGCAATTACACAACTCCTGCTCTGTGTTTGAATGTTTCTGTCTCTACATCCATTCTCCTCTGGATCTTTAGTGTGTTTTTCCTAGGACAACAGGATAGCAGACAGGATAGCTCAGTGGGTAACACCACTGACTTTGGTCAATATCCTGCCTGGGTCCTTAAGGCAAGGCTCTTAATGCTACCTACCTACCACATGGGGCAATGAGAGTTGGAAAAATAAGAGTCACACCGGCTCCCAACAAGGTCCGTGTCAGGTGTTGAGGAACCAGAGTAACCAGATGAGAAGTGGGCTACTGGAACAAGACATTCATGGACAAGAGAGTAGAACAGGGAACTATTGGAATGCTACTATAGCTATTATACAAGTAACCGAGAGGGGTTACATACGAAGGATGTGGGACCTATGGATACTTCAAAACCCAACATCTACACTAACATCGAAACAACTAGTAGCTCAGTCCTCTAACATCCACAAGAAGCACCTGCTATCACAACTAGAGATTGACGAGGTACAACACGAATTCTCCAGCAAGGATGACAGGTCAGGGGGGAGATCATCATCGTCATCATTACCCCCACAATTGGAGATTGGGTACCAAGCCCCAATAACTGTCATGATTCGGTTCCGCTGCTTCCTGTCCGGCTTTTATTTTGACATTACTTCCTGTTTTTGTTTCACCTTAGTTTCGGTCTTTTTACGTTCTTCATCACTCACATTAGTTTCACCTGCTTTGTTATTGTTTGCACCTGTTTACACCTCTATTTAGGCAGCGTCCTCCCACCAGGATGCTGCCAGATTGTTCTAGACCCC
>NW_018127943.1:2917935-2919140 GCF_001952655.1 Monopterus albus | reverse complement strand
ATGAACCAGCTACTAATGGATGGAACCCACCCTGAGTGGTTAACTGAAGGCCGGACAGTCCTGATCCGGAAGGACCCTCAGAAGGGAATAGTACCATCCAACTACCGCCCAATAACCTGCCTTTGCACAACATGGAAGTTCCTGTCAGGCATTATAGCAGCTAAGATGAACAGGCACATGGCTCAATACATGAGCAGGGCCCAGAAAGGAATTGGTAGTAACACCAAAGGAGCAAAGCACCAGCTACTGGTTGATAAAGTAGTCACTCGAGACTACAAGACCAGGCATAGCAACCTGTGCACTGCATGGATTAACTACAAGAAAGCCTATGAATCAATGCCTCACACATTGATCCTGGAATGCTTGTAACTGTACAACATCGACAGGACTCTAAGAGCCTTCATCAGGAACTCAATGGGAATGTGGAAAACAACCCTAGAGGCCAACTTCAAGCCAATTGCACAAGTCAACATCAAGTGCAATATCTACCAAGGAGGTGCTATGTCCCCACTGCTGTTCTGCATAGGGCTGAACCCCCTCAGCCAGATCATCACCAAGAGCGGTGACAAAAACCGACTACGAAATTTGGAATGTCATACGGACTGGATAAGTGTGGTCGAATGGTAACAAGGAGAGGGAAGGTAGTCAGAACTGAGGGGATTATACTACCTGAAGGCAACATAGCAGATGTTGAGGACAGCTACAAGTACCTTGGGATCCTGCAGGCAAATGGGAACCATGAAGATGCTGCAAGGAAAGTGGCAACCACCAAGTACCTGTAGAGAGTAAGGAAAGTCTTGAGAAGTCAGCTGAATGGAAAGAACAAAGTCCGGGCAATTAACACCTACGCCCTGTCGGTCATCAGGTACCCCGCTGGCATAATAAGCTGGCCAAAGGAGGAGATAGAGGCCACTGACATCAAGACAAGGAAGCTCTTTACAATGCACAGTGGGTTTCACCCCAAATCCAGCATACTGATACTGTACACTAAGTGGAAGGAAGGAGGCCGAGGATTAGTGAGTGTCAGAGCCACTATCCAGGATGAAACAAGATCCATGAATACATCAGGAAGATGGCCCCGAGTGATGACATGCTTAGTGAATACCTCAGGCAGCAGAAACCAGAGGAACAAGGGAAGGAAGAGCAGGAACCCTCATGGAAGGACAAACCTCTGCACGGTATGTACCGCCGTCAAATAGAAGAAG
>NW_018127943.1:2904529-2917735 GCF_001952655.1 Monopterus albus | reverse complement strand
GGCCAACCAACCGGACATAGTAGTGGTGGACAAACAGAAGAAGAAGGCCGTAGTGATAGATGTAGCAATCCCAAGCGATAGCAACATCAGGAAGAAGGAACACGAGAAGCTTGAGAAATACCAAGGGCTGAAAGAAGAGCTAGAAAAGATGTGGAAGGCGAAGGCACAAGTGGTCCCCATGGTAATAGGAACATTGGGAGCTGTGACCCCCAAACTGGGAGAGTGGCTCCAACAGATCCCAGGAAAAACATCTGAGATCTCTGTCCAGAAGAGTGCAGTCCTAGGAACAGCTAAGATACTGCGCAGGACCCTCAAGCTCCCAGGCCTCTGGTAGAGGACCCAAGCTTGAAGGAAGGAATACAAGACCGCTCCAAAGGGGTGGGGGGGGTCGAGTGGGGAATTTTTTCTTTATATACACACACACATCTAAAAAGAAAGCTATGCTAATGAAGAAAGCTGATGGCTGTCCAATATGGTATGGCATTACAAGATTTAATCATGAGGCTGTAGACATGCCAAATCCTTCTGAGTGATCAGTGGGAATGATATTTCTAAGAGGCAGAAAACACTCAATGACATAATGCTTTCTGTAGAGAAATGTTATCATCTCCAGAGTTTTTATTGGTGCACCCACTGTGATTAGTGTTTGGCACTGTGCATTAATGGCTGATGTACTGCAGCCCAGAGTGATTATTATCCTGACCACATTCATTTCACCAAGAACACTGATTTACAATTAGTCTACGGGTGATGTAACATACTCAGGTCTCTCTTTTACAACCAGGTACAGTATCTTTTGTGCGCTCTGTTCAGCTACTGCTGTTGAGTCCCATTGCGTTGTCCTGGGCTCTAAGTATTCATCTGGTGTGGTTCTCTGAATTGTTATGTGTATAAGTATGCAGGTGGAGTGGTGGCGTGCATCTCCTCAGTCTCCCACTTCTCCCAATTCGTGAGGTACGCAGGCGGTTTTATCAAACCCTGACTGGAATGACAGATGGCTTTGAATAGGGGAGCCTAATGTAAAAGTGTGTGGAGTATGGCGGAGGGGGAGATAAGCAGCAGCTGGCCATTTCTCTCTAGCTGTGTTGGGGTACAGGGCCTTAAATCACCTGTTATCTCCTGCAGCCTCAGCCAGATGCTAATGGTCATCACAGCGGGCTGAACCCTGCAGGCAGCAGCAGGGGGAGGCGGCCGGTCGCTGCGGACTCTTCCCTCCACCACTGCTGCAGCAGGTTTCACATGGGCACACAGAGTGATAGTGGATGTTTCAACAGGAACATTAGTCTTTGTGCTATACAGTGGAGCAGACATCCCATCGACACACAGCCCATTAGGTTACCATAAAATGTGACATCACTATCCAGACTGAGTTATAGTATCAAAGCCTGCATGATAAAGGAATATACAAGCCTCTTATAACTTCAGTCTTATTTTCATAATTTTGGTCATTATTTTCATTGATTAAGATAAAACCGCACTCAGTAGTGTAATTGCTGACATCTGGGATGACTGCCAAATTATAGCAGCAAAGTCCAATGGGGCAAGAAACAGACGTTCTGGCAAGTTGCAAACAAGCCCCGGGTTCAGGCAGATTATCTTAACCAGGCACAGTGGTGGCAGCTAATTACATAGCATAATTGTGCACACTATAATTTTAGGTGGGGTCTCTTGTTAGGTTCATGTGTGTTCACAAATAATGCAAAGTTTGTTTGGGTGTTATCGCTTCTGTTTTCTTTAGAAAACTACAGAAAGAGAAAGATCTGAACTACTTCATTTGATATTATTTCAGGCTCATTTGGAAATGGATATATCACCTACTTTGGATCAGAATTTAGCAGCATTTTAATCAAATCTGTTGACAATCGGTCTGTTGTTTAATCACTGTCATTCAAATCTGACCAAATGACACCTACACCTCTGGTGAAAAAGGTTAGATTAAGATTAGTTTTGACATTAAAACCATTAATACATTATAAGGATGCCACTGTTCTAAATTTAGGAGCCAGATGCACACTCAAGACAAGGAGGTTACAATATATAATGAACAGGACATTAATGATAATAATGGAGATATTGTTCATCAGAGAGGTAACAAGGAGCACATAGAAACACTGGCTGATAACAGTAAGTATATGGAGGGATAACAAGGCTCTAGGGATGACTGACGCTAATGAAAGATATGGCAGGAATATACCAGGCAGATGGGTAAATAAGATGACTAGTACAATGACAAACAAGTATGTGTCAGGTGGCTGTCTCTTTTGAGTTCTCAAAGATTGGTAGTATACTGCTCAGGAAAAATTAAACAGGTAACAAGATACGAAATATATATGGCAAGAAAGAGACAGGCAAACTGGAGTTAAGAGGCAATCAAGTAAACAAACCAGCTAGAACTAGGAACAGGTTAAATCACGATCACAGAGGGAAAACAGTTCATAAAGGCAGGTCAGGCAAACAGTTTAGACTTGGAGCAAACTTATAATCAGAACCGAGGGATGACTGACCAGAAGTCCAAAGAGAACAGACATCAATACACAGATCAATGCAGCTGTTGGAGCAGTGGGAAAACAGAGTCAGAGCCCGAGGGGCCAGAACCAGAAAGTGCAGAATGAACAAATGCTGGAGCGTGCTGAGACTCAAGTCAGTCAACAACAGTCTGGCAGTGAGTGAATGTTGAGAGCTGGCGTTTATACATAGTCACTGATTCTACTGATGGAAGGCGGGTGAGTGTGAACAAAGCTGGGCGGTAGTAGCAAGAAAGGTAGAACCAAGAAGGGGGCTGGGTGTCACACAACAGGCATGACAAAGGATGTTCTGCTTAATTAGTCATGAATATGCAATATTATAGAAAAATATTTGATTATGAAGACTTTAGGGGCTTTAAAAACTGGGTAACCGTCTCACTGCTCATGTTTCCATCAGACACAAGCCCAGATCTCTGCAATTACACAATTATCTGTTAAAACATCACCATATGCTTTCACAATATTACAGTCACTGCTATCATTACTATGTATTAATATGCCATTATTATGACATCATAGTCACAGCACTAATGACACACTTGGTCTTCATCAGGCTGGTGATACAAAGCGCTTTGTCTGCTCTACCACAAAGGAAGCTACAGTCACTGCAGCTCCATTATCTGTGTGACATCACAGCTTTTAGACCAGCTGGAACTGTCAACAACTCCACTGTCGGTGCATACAGCTCATGAAACTGTTATCAGCATGTTCTGCTGATTTTCCTGGCAAGAATGAGCACTCTGCTCTCTATTCTGCTCTCAACACAGTGATATTTAATTTAAGTACTTGAAATCTGTTTGAGCCTTTTATCACCTAATGTTGTGTTTGCAGGGTGATGTCAATATGTAGAACTTTTATGGACTGCTAGTTTTATGAGCACGAACCTTTAAGATATGAATCAATAGAACAAACTCATCTTTCTGACCTTTTTGTAAAACCAATATAAGCACGATATAGTATACAGAAGGCGGATTTGAAAGCCTACAATCAATCGGTCTGGAAGTCCAGCAGTGTAGTAAATCCATGAAAGCCTCAAACTAAATTCACTGCAAAGCGTGTGTTAGCACTCCATTAGAAACACCGATTCACAGCAGGGGTCACAGTTATCTAGAGCTTGTGTGCCAAACAAAATGCCTTTGTCCCTCTGGAAGTGTGCCAAGACTCAAATTTAAAGATTTGGATTTATAGTGAGTGGGGATAACAGGTGAGATTAAAAAAACTGAGCTAATAAAAGCCAAACTGCTGCAGATTGCTGAGTTGATTTAAGATGAAGAGGAGAAAAATCTTCTTTCCCTTGTGAAGCCCTGACACTTTCTTATTCGAGTTCCTTCCCCCGGCTTTGATGTGGGCCAGGTACCGTAGGGCAGACTGCGCTTACACTGCAGTGCCAAAAGAGCAGTGATTGGAGCCAGCCAGGACTACAATAATCATTTCCATTTCCTCTCCCTTTTTCCTGAGTCAGTCAGAATTAATTTAGCTGCCCTTTACAAGATTAGAATTCCACAGGGTGATGGCATATCCACTTATCTTGATATAATATGAATTCCATCAGAGTTAACAGGCCCACATTGGATTCTTGGTCTGTGTTCTCACAGCATTAAAGGACAGGCTGACAATTTTCCAAACTTTACTTACAACAACAAGCTTACTGTATATAGAAAGAGGTATTTTCCACCGCCCTTGTTCTTCCTCTCCATACAGGCCCTGACACAATCATTTCCAAACACAATTGCAGTTTTGGTGGTGACAAAATCCAAAGTCCTCTAACTTTACAAAATAACTTCAGCCAAAGCCAATATGATACTTCAGCAGTCCGAGTTTCAGTCAAATCAAGTGGGTATCTTTTGAAATGATTTCCCTTTTAGAGAGACAATTTGACCAGCTGATACAAACAACTGAGAGTGGATCAGGTGCTCAGATGGGACAGTTTCCCTTTCTATTCACAGCTCTGTGTGGGAGGCCCACAGATGCTCTCACCAAGCGCCACAACAATTAGACCACAAATGCAGAGAAAGAAACTCGCCTGTTAAAAACCCGAATGCTCTCGATCAGGAGTGATGTCCAATTAACAGAATAATTAAGTGAACTAATGTCTCTCTTAAACGACCGTTACAGGCCTCTGTGACAGCAACGAGTGCATTTTAATTAAAGTGCCCTCCAGTTAGTGGGTGCGTTTATAAAGCCCTTTCCCAGTGAAAAGAGATGTTCAACGAACTGCTGCACGCTGCACGTGCATTGTGAACGCTTTGTCAACGTGGGCTAAATTGGTTGCAGATTGTTGTCAGGCAGTGAAACAAAAAGCAATAAAACTATTATCCTCTCTCACACACACCAAAAAGCTCATCTACGCCAGCAGTGCTGTGGTTTTCCTAACGGGTGTCCAATGAAGCATGCAGATCAGCATAGAAATTAAAAAGAGATCTGTAATGAAGATCCCAGAGCCCCTAGAGTAAAACAGTAACAAGACAGCCCACAAATAAGACAGAGTCTGAGATCATAAATTGTTTAGACATGTTGGAAGTAGGACACTAGAGCAGGGATTCTACTGGTGCTTTAATGGATCACCTGTGTTGTGCTTCCTTGGGGAGAAAAGTTTGGTATTTGGGGTAAAAGTATCTTATAGCCGTCACAAGGCATATGCAAATGAAGGACAGCAATGTCTCAATCAAAGACACTTTTAAGAGTTTTTGCTCTGAAATGACACCAAAATGGATTTATAATCTTCCTGAATGTTTTACAAAACCAACTACTGGTGTTCTCTGAATGTAATAAGCAGTTCTAATCCCAGGAAACCAAGATGATACCAAGTTTACCTGTTTTATGACTTTTACTCTTCAGGAAATTAACCTTTCAAACATATATGGAATGTGTGTAATGTTTCAGGATCATACTCAGCCTGACTGTATGAGCCGGTGTCACTCCTCTGAGCAGATGGTGAACAAAATCAGACTGAAGGGAAAAAAAATGCCATGTTGGTTTCTCAAGTTTATTTGAACCGTGGTTATCAAAGACAATGCCCAAGAACATAAATTATGAAAAGTCTTCATGATTTTGATATGACACAGCATTATCATCATTTTAAACATAGGCATATTTTCCTCATTTATATTTTAAATCAGCAATGTTAAAAGTAAAAAAGAAACAAACATGACACTGAAGAGACAGCAGAGATGCAAAAAAGGACATTATCTCAGTGGAGTGCTTCTTTTGGTGAGCTTTGGGACGGCTCTTGTGTGTGTGTGTGTGCACCATGAGTTCCCCATAGTTCACGCAGTGTCACCATTGTTCAATAGAGGTCATCGGTGGAGTGACTGGAGATCACCATTGTTCCAAGTGCTGAGGGGCTGAGGATAGATCATACTGTCAACACCAGTCTCCCGCTGGGCCACACAAACACTAATCAGTTGGGAGGAAAGCCAGAAATAAAAACACACACTGCTCACACAGGCTCACTTCATCACACACACACACATACACCCTCTTGCACATTCACACTGTACAGTATACAATGCACAGGCCCCATACACACAAAATTAAAACTGTTAAAAAACACTCGATGAAAGCACAGTATGGTATATAAAATGAATTGCACATGTAGAGACGAGATGAAGGAAGCACAGTGATTGGAGCAGGAGGAAGGGGGAGGGGCAGCAGTGAGCATGGCAAGAGGATACAGTACATTCAGTAAACAAAAAACAAACAAACAAAAAACAAAACAGGAGAAAAAGAAGAAAGGCAAGTTTCGAACCAGAAGCACTAAAAAAATCAAATCACTTTTTTTTCCAGTTTGAGATTTTTTCCCCAGTCAGCCTCACTCTGGGGTGTGTCAGTCTTCCAGTAGTCCCAGCCTCGTCTCAGGAGAGCAAGCTTGGTCAGTTGTGTAGTTGTTATTGTTTTCTTGCTTATTTAAAATCAGTGTTCTTGTCTACATCTCTGACGTTAGAACATCAGGCGGGGGAGTAATGGTAGGGTGCAAATCTTTCATAACCTGACATACGCACAGGCATTTACATACAGTACACGTTCGCGCGCACACACATGAACCCACACTCTCACACATAAACACACAGAGTGCATTCTTGTACCCATCACCCCTGGGTACAGGATTTTTCTTTTCTTCTCAGCTTAGCGCACTAAGTACGCCTCTCTTCTGTACAAAAAGCAGCCTCCTTCCCTGAAATCGGAGTCTGCATGTTTCTCCTCACGCCTTCTCAGTCTTTTCTTTTTTCAGTTTCTTTTACTTCTTTTGAGAGTTGAGCAGTTTGTCTGCCTCAGGGTACGTCGGGTACTTCACCGTCTCAATTTTCTCTCTGACCTTGTAGGAAGGGTAGAGGCCAGTGCGGCCCAGTTTGCGGTTGATGCCTTTGGAGTATCCGTCCCAGTGGTTGCCGGCGACGCCAATCACGTCACCGGGCTCCAGGGGAATGTCCTCCCCATTGCGTGGCTGGTGGGGGTAGACGGCGATCTGGTTGTGGGCGTTTTGACCTCCAAAGTAGTAGATGTCATCCAGGGAGTAGAAGAAAGAGGATGCGTCTGGATGCAGCGTCTGCATAATCTCATAGGCCACACGGCAGACCTGAGGCAGAAGCAGGTATTATTTTCATGTTGCAATCTATAAAAGTTGAAGAATTTGTCTTGGTGACAAAGATGAAGAGCTGCGTGAACACTCTGATATAGGGACAAAAGAACTTCTCATTGTAAGACATTTTATTTCTGGTTAAAGAGGGATAAAATATACATTCCAGTTAGATCCTTGAAGTGGACTAATAAACTCAGAATGTGAATAGGAATTATGTAGCTTGGACATTAGTTTGAGAATAGACAAGAAGCTCATCCTCTGCATGTTAAAACTTGCTACAAACAGCACTTCAGCAGCAAGAACATAAGACAAGTGTCATTGTAATATCAGAATCCTAGTAAATGGGCTGAATGTTATAATCAGACATTAAGGCTGTTTTTTATTTGAAAGTCTTTCACTAGTTTTAGAAGTATGATAAAAGTATGCTTAAATTATTTGGGTTTTCTCTACCAGAGAAAGGCTTAGGCACAGTCTCAGCCCTCACTTCACACATAATAACATGCCGTCGATACATGTGGACTAGAAAGAGTGGACTGACCTGCGAAGAGAAGGTGCAGATCAGGAAGTCGGCCTGGGACAGGAAGTGGATGTCCAGGATGACTCCTCTCAGTGAGTTCTCAGTGTAGCGGTTGTGAAGGCCTGCTGACCACGAGATGGAGTTGTCACTGATGAACTCATAGTCTGGATACCTGGTATGAGAAGGTAAAACTAACCATGGTTAGATACTTGGAGAAAAACTGGAAAACAAATGGACGTATCCATCACATGGACTGACAACACACATGAACACACTCACAGACCACACACACATACTCCTGGACACTGACTTGGTCTTGGCCTCCTGCAGCAGGGAAGGGTCGTCTGTGGCCAGGTAAACTCGTTTCTTGTCAATGTGGACACGTCTGGCCAGATGTTGGAACTGCTCCTCCACATGCAGCATGTACTCCTCTATGGGGTGGAAGGCCGCCTCTGTCCCCACTTTATCTGTCCTCCTCACATGCACTCTACAGACAGACGAACACCTGTGAGTTTCTGGCATTTGCACTTTAATTGGTACTGCACCAATAATAGAAATAATATAGTTATGGTGGTGCAACTTGCTGTTATATTATATGATGCACTAATGCATTTAATTTAAACACAAGTTCAAGATAAAGAAAATGGATGTTATGTGAGTTAACCAACAGAATTGCAATTTTGAGCAAAAATGGGAAGAATTCACAGGCTGTTCATTCTCTGCATGAATATTTTCTGATTGGCTTTTCTCAGTAATGAATGTCATTGTCTGTTGGCACCTTACATTTTAAGAAAGGTAAGGCTGCGCAATGTACAACTCAAACTTAAGGCATCTGAGACCAAAAACACTGTCTTCATTTTGATACCTCGGTCAAATTACAATTAAAATGGTTTCTGTCTTACAGTACTAGCTTTCCTCAAAATTAAGACATCGTGTGCCTTTTTATTTAACCTGATGGGACCGTCTTCTGTTTTGCACCACAAAGCAATGTTTGTTTGGGTTGTAAAGCAAAACAGCTCACTGTAATTCAAAGGTGCATTAACTAAGACTGTACACACTACCTAATAAATAAAGTGAAAATGAGATAACACATGGTGTTTCTTAGCTAAACTACCCCCCTCCATGACAGTCTGCTGCCTACAGCCCTTCTGTTGTTATTCCTGCTTCTCCGGTCCAGACATTAGCCCTGCCTACCACCTAGCCAGCCACAAAGGAGCTCTCATCTGCTAACAGTCCAAAACAGTGTCTGCCAGGTCGAAGAGGTCACACTATTTTGCACAGAGTGGGACAAAGAAAGAGCAAAAACCTGGCTTCTTCTGTTGGAGACCATTCAAAGCAGCCAGAGGACTCACATTTGATTCAGATGTGATGTTCTTCCTTCTGGATGTGTGAGCATCTCAAGCTAACGCGCTTGTTTTGGTAACATTAACAACCTATCATGATTTTACCTTTGCGTTTACTTGACATGATGTTAATTTGGGAGTAATTTAAGTTTTGTGTAATGTTAGTGCTGTCCTCACCGTCACCCTCATCACCTGACACTGCTTTGGATTGGAGTTGTTGTTAGGAAACAGGAAGTGTCAGATTGTTTTGAGTCTCATTAGACCCTGTAGCGGCTAAAAAAAAAAAAAATTCGCTAATGCACCTTTAAGTATAAGGTGCTTTAAAGCGAAGCTAAGCTAAGATTAGCTAAGACTACTCACTCAAACTATAACACATGATTTGTGAATACATGCTCTTTTGTCATCTGTGCAACAGGAATAGCCATAATGAAGGATGTTCTAAAGCACTACATTAGAAAGTACTGGTAGTTGATTTACAAATGAATCATAATTGAGTAAAGCAAAGTAAACAAAAAGCAGTGCCTGCTGGCAAATTAATAACAAGACTAAGGGCTTCGCTACTGTAAAACCTGACATTGATGTTTTTTTATTTTTTTTATTTTTACCGACAGAACCTTGTTGGAACTCAACTCTGTTTTGATAATAATGGTAAAACCATGTATTATAATACTTGTTCACAACAGTGTTTTATTTTCTGCCAAAGTAAAATCAGCAAAAGAAACAGCATGTATTTTTGGGAATCTTTCCATTGTTGGTATAAACACAGACAAGAGAACAAAGGGACGGAAAAAGCAAAGAGTAACAGAGAAAGGACGTTTAAGAAACGTAGCGAGACAGAAAGAGAACTAACCAACACAATTGTATTTTTGTGCGTGTGTCTTAATGGAAGTGATGACAGTGTCCTTGTGATCGCTTCCAGTAAGGAAGGACAAAGAGAGAGTGCTGTCACCGGTTGTACATATGAAAAAAAAAAAGACAGCTTGAAAACAGAAACAAGGATTGTCGAGAACAAAAACATTTCCTCCTCTGACACAGACGCATCCCTCAAACTGATGCACACCGAAACATAATGTTATGAAACTATACAATTACAAAACTACCCAGGCTGCTTTGTGCCGTCTGGCCTCAAGGAGCAAAATAAAAAATAAAAAAAAAACAACAACAACTTTTTATTTATTGAGGGAGAACTGAGTGAACATCTTCATACAGTTCCACCTGGAAGCTGCCCAGTACAACCAGTTGTCAACTGTTTGTCATAGAGCAGCTCGACTGGAACATGAGGGGGAGGGCAGGAGAATTTATAGAAGCACCGTGGTGGAGAATATCAGTCTTTTTACTTCACTCATTTACGATTTTCCAGTTGCTTTAGGAACTGAAAAAGCTCCTCTAACCTAAAGGCTGCCTCTAACTCTTTGTGAGAAGTAGAAGAAGTAAAAAGGGGAGTCAAAGGTTCAGAGAGAGAGAGAGAATAAACAGGCTGTACCTAATTTCTACCACTGACAAGAGATCAATCAGTGGCTATTGGGGATGCTTGCTGGAGAAATAGACCCTTTATTTATGTGGCAAATAAAATCCAAAGAATGGAGGTGAGAACAGGAGGATGAGTGGGAGGCAGGGGTGTCTTTCATTCGGTCTCTCTCTCTGATGGGCCAGAGGTCTTGACTCCAGGCTTTTCTATCCTGTCAGGGTCCCTCTCTCCTGCCTCCTGGCTTTGTTCATGTCTGCTGTCTGATTTTGTTCCCGTGAACCCTCTTTGTCTCGTCCCTTTCTCTCTCCGTCAGCGTGGCCACGCTGAGGCACTGCTTAGCTTATGGCACTTCAGCGCTCTCCCACGCTACCGCCACACAATAATTCAGTCCATTTCTCACTATTCCTATAGTACTGACAAGGCAGGGCAATCCTCATGGTGGGCGTAGAAGAATAAATTAAAGACATCAAACACTCTGGCAGATAATAACATAGGTATAAAGAGAATAAATTATTTACTTGACCATGACCTCGGTGCTCTGACTGCCTGCTCATAGTGTGTTACATGTGCTGTTTATAGAATCGTTGCATATGTCACATGTATTTAGAGTTTTTATTACAAATCACCTTTACTGTGCATAATTACAGATGGGTCACTAATTACATGGCACTGGAACTGTACCGATGCATGGATAACACTCTCTGGACATTCCTTTATTTGGTGTTGTAGTGGTGGAGACTGCCGTCTAACACATCCCTCCAAAATCTCCCGAAGGTGCTCAGCTCAATCCAGATTTCATTACAGTGATGGTCATATACTATATAGTCCACATCATACACTTAACTATGAGCCCTCATGCACTCTATAAAAGCAACTGTGTTTATGTTTTTCCTTTTTGTCTTGTGAATTTCATTTTGTGTCAGCACAGATGTGTAATCATTTTCTGAAAAAAAAAAAAGCCAACATGTCAAATGCCAAGTCAAAGCAGCATTAATCAAGGTTTTACATTAACAACCAATCAAATGTGTGCACGCAAGGGATCATGTTTAGTGATGAGGAATCATCACTGACTGCAGTTCCCCTGAGCTCTAGGAGGCATTTTTGCAATTTTCAGCTCAGTTTTGATTGTACAACATCATGTTCTGCACACACAAAATGGGCAGCTCAACTGTTCGCACCAAGAAAGATCTAAAATCCTACTGTAAGTTACTTGTCCAGCACCAAACTGTTGACCAACAAAACAAGCTAGCAGTGAACACGTTGGGGAGAATTTTGGCAACTGTTTAGATATACAGTACTTTGCTCAGGGTTTAGTGGAGACCAAATCTGAGATAAAATGATGAGTGAATATGGCAGAAACAGGCATCCAAATGAATCTAACTCTGTCTAAAGGCGTAAATACGCAGCTGCTTGCCAACTGGTTCACTGTATCAGGACTTAACACAGTGTTGTGTTTCCAGCTGTTTGCTGCTGAATTGGATCAAAAAAGTTTTCTGTAAAGTAACTGTAATAGCTTTCTGCCCTTATTCACCCAAATTTGTTGTTTCACAGTACAAGATGTCAGCTACTGCGCAAATTAGGCGCAGGTCAGAAAATCTCATCTTCTTAATAATACTAACAGAAAGGGAGTGAAATCATGACAAAACGCTAATAAGGTGCTAATTATGCACCAGGGTTGCTGTAGCTGAAAAGAAACTGTTCTTGTATAACAGAGTTTTTGTTCCAAACTATTTTTAAAATCAGATTTTCACCCAGATATTGATTGTTTAAAAGGAGGGCCTGTGATTTTTTAAAAACAGCATACTGTAAGTCCTGTTCATATAGTATAGATCTGACAAGCGGTATTAGAAATGATATACAGTAAATTCACCTCTTGGTGAATGCTGATGTGGTCTCAGTAGAAGCAACAGCAGCCCTAATTTCTTTTTGTCTATTAAGCAGCATCAAATGGTGGCAGGAGGCAGCTGTGCTGAAAGCTGCTTTTAGTCGAGGGCTTCCAGCTTTCCTGGTGATCTGGGGACAAGCTGTCTTTCTCTCTCTTGATACTTGCTCCATCGCCCCCTGCATCTCCCACCTTTCTCTCTCTTGCTCCATCGCCCCCTGCATCTCCCACCACTGCTGTCCTCTCGCACCAGCACTAAGAATCCCTTTCAACCCTCCTTTTCCACGTCACAGTCAACCTTCAGCTCCCTTCCCTGTTCCCAGTTCTCCATACACACACTCACACACACATACATACAGCCTACTCCCATGGTGCTGACAGAAGCAGACAGGCACTCTGTTGAAACATCAGTGCACAGTGGATATACAATATCAAGAGCTGAAGAGCGAAAGGGAAAACAGGGGATAAACACTTTGTTCTACCAGCACTTCATTTCAGTAACCTTTTCCCCAGTGATATGGAGCAAGAAAGGGGTTGGATATACACTGTATGTGTGTGTGTGTGTGTGTTTGGGGGAGAGGGGGAGTGGGAAACACAAAGAACAATGATAGAGATGTGTCCAAAACTATGAGAGCAACATAAATGCATGGGTGCTTGGGGAACATGAAGGACAGGTGATTGTGACAGATAACAATGTGAAAGGTCTTAGAGCATGATGAACAACTGAAGATAAAGAAATTATCAAAACTGAGAGGATGTGAGAGGAGGAGGTGACCGAAAAAGTTCAGATGAGTCAGAAAAAATGTTTTTAAAATTAAAGGAAAAAGAAGGAGAAGAGTCAAAGCGGGCTGGCAGAAAGAGACGGCAGCTGCTCAGGTGATGGAAGGCAGTC
>NW_018127943.1:2895280-2904436 GCF_001952655.1 Monopterus albus | reverse complement strand
GGAAAGAGGCAGAGAGAGGAAAAGGCAACTAAGCAGAGCAGGACCGGGGAAAGAGAGCAAGAGCAGTGATGATTGCAGTAAAGAAGAAGGTGAGAAAAAGTTGTGAAGTGTGAGAAGCTGCAGAGAAAGTCTTGTGAAGGGGATGATAAAACTTATTAACTAACCGATATCCCAAATATCAGATAATTAGTTTTAAACTGGTTCTTTCACCAGGCGGGTGGAGTCAGCTTCACGGGACGATACAGAAAATTAAGACAACATAACAAGGTACCTTGAGACAAGAGAGGCTGACAGAAAGCACATGAATGTTCGTAGACTGAGAAGAAAAGTAAACTAAACAAATGCCTAAACATGTCCAACCCATTTCTTAGACGCTGCTATCAAACATGGCTTTACACTGTTGTGACTGTGGCCGTCATGGGAACTGAGAAGCCTAACGCTTTCCAGTTCTGCTACACTGGACCATAAGAAGTCTCAGTCAATTTCAAACTGTGAGAGAAGAATCTCTGGAGATAGCACTGAGCATTCACAATCAAAACCAAGATGATATCAAAGACTGATTATTGGGAACAACTGGTGTTATCTTATCCCACCATTTATGGCAAGATTCTAATAGTTCTAAACATTAGGAGCAGCACCACAGAGTCACACTGATGCTGTGAACAGCATTTAGTGCAAAGCACCACTGAACCCGGTCCGAAACCTGGGGTACCAAAGGGTCCCGCTGGGCTCGGTTGACATACCCACGCTCTACTGTGCTTTAAACATGGCCTCATAGAGCGGTACACTGCTAGTCTTGTTCTCAAAGTCAGCAAATCACATCTCTGCAGCACCAAGTTGTTCATTACTACTCAGTGTGTAAATTTTCACTTTCATTTCTAAAAAGGCTGCATATCTTCATGAAACAGCCGGGCACTGAATTTTTTAACAAACATTACTCAAACAGGAGTACACAAGTTGGGAAGCATTTTTCTTGCTGAAGATTAATACTATGACACCAGCATGGTGTGTTTGGGGTCAGGTCAAGATAAACTACAAAGCCCAACATTCCCTATAATGAATGACCACGTCTCCAGGGGCAACAGTTTGGTCCTTTGATGTGATGTTATTAATTCGTGGACAACATCGAAGCTCGATGACGACAGAGCAATAAGCTCAATCTGGCCTTTGCTACAAAGCAACACTTATTACTGGATAAATTAATCGTTGTTTTTGGTCTTTTCATGGGATTTGTTGACAACAATGCTTATCCTTTAACTGACAAAAGCTACTAAAAATAAAAGAAAGGCTGCCAACTAAGCGAGTCATCTTTAATGTGTAGTAAGCTGCTCTTTCCTTGTCTTGTTTGGATTTACAGATTTTAAAATCAGTCAGTGAGGCTTTCATGTGGCCATATAACTGATTTATAAAACAAAAAAGACAAAATATGTAATCAATCCCTGGTATCAGAGGATCTTCTGTATTAAACGACATGCTTGAAAGTAGGGACCAAAAAAGAAAAAAGCCTTCATTCAAACATAAAAGGCTGAATAAGACATATTGTGCCACCACTATTAATATAAACAGAATGATGAGAACAAAGGGATAAAATTTCTTCAAACAAGCTGATTTGCATGAATGTGGGCTGTATGTGTGTAAAGCAGTGAAGTAATGAGGAAGCAAAGCCCTAAAGGTAGAAATTTAAGTGAACAAAACACTACCTTCAAATTAAGTTACATTTAATACTATTGTATTAACCTTGTATTACCATCACCCAAAGCGGTGTTTGTATTCCTCCACAGCCTTTACGACTGTCTTTGTTTGGTTCTTTGACTGTGATGCACTTTGAAACTCTATTGTAGAGAAATGCTATAGAACCAAAGCCATTATTACTGAAGTGTTTATTACTACAGAAAAAGGAAAAGACAAAGCCACATACTGAGGAGGGATAATAGACTGTTCTTACCCGATGATGGGGTGTTTGAAGCCCAGCTTGGCGGTGCTCTGCTGGATCTCCTTCTCCAGCCACGCCTGAGGCCGCACCAGGTACTTGACAAACTGGGACACCCACCAGACAGAAGGGTCACCATGCAGACGCTGCAGGCGTGGGGCCAGGTCCTCGGGGATCGCCAGGGGCAGGTAGGGGGGCCGAGGGTGCAGACTGTCCACGATAGGCAACTCGACAACCTGCACATCCTTATCATGGGCCTCTCCTGGATGGAGCAAAGAAGAGGAGGCAGAGAATAAGACACTCAAGATTCATTATTTCATCACAGTTTAGGGACTAATGATTATGTACATTATCAATAGTGCAGACATTATCTTCCCTATCCATTCATTGTTTAGCCTACACAATGTGTGAAACTAGTGAAAAATGCTCATCACAGTTTCAAATGACTTCTTTTGTTTGACACATTTAGACTGAACCATGAAAAGCAGCAAATGTTCACATTAAAGAAGCTAATTCCAGCAAATGGTTGACATTTGTGGTTGATATATAATTTAAATATTTTATGAATTCTCAGAATGGTTGGTGTTTTAATTTAGTTCCTGTGGACTGACTAAAGGTTTCAGTCCTGCTCAAGTAAAAAACATGTTTAGCGCAGCAGGGTGGCCTTTAAGAAAATATTGTTTAACTTGATATTTTTCCTTTTTTGTTCCTGTTAAAACCACATACTAAGGGTTTAAGAATCCCGGGTGTGGAATGCTGTAAGGTCCTATGAGGCAAATTTGTGATTTCACCCTACAGTATATAAATCAAATTGTCTTGACTTGAAGGGCAGAGGTTCAAATCCTTGTGTCAGTAATAGCTTTACTAGGCAAGAGCCTGCACCTTTTATTCTTTTTTTTAATGAACACTATAAAGAGCTTGAATGTATCAACAAGTTCTCTGCAACAAGCTTGTTCTGAAGTCAGAACTAAAACAATCAAATAACTGTACATTTACTGAGCCTGTCTTTTTTTGTTGAAGCACTCACTATGCATACCTTCTATCATATAATTAGCATTAAAAACATGTTGTATTCTGATGCAGTGTGATATTTCAGTGTTATTCCCCAGCCCTACTATATTTATTCCTGATCTTTTTGTATCATAAATCCAAATCCTCCAATCCCAGAGAGTTCAGGGTTTGTAACTGACAGCTGCTCTTTGCTTATCCTTGCTTTAAAGGCCAAGGTAATCTCCTTTCTATCAAGGCTGTGTAAGTCAAGGGGCTGAGATAGTGGTGGGCTGGTGGTCATCTGGCATTGCCCCCTTCAGACTGAGTCCTCCTTGGCAGAAGCACTGGGTAGTGGGTACAGCATGCCTGATTACAAAGGTCATCTCTCTGGGCAGCAGAACCACCCTCCTGAACTGCCAGATTTTGCTACACACCACACACACACACACACTCAAGGACGGAAACACACATGTACTCGCCAAAATGTACCTGGAAATACACACGCATGAACAGTCGTATGGGGTCTTGTGAACAGCAGAAAAAAGGTGGTGCAGCAGTGACAGCTAACGAGGATCCAAATAAAATAACAATAAAAAACATGTGCATTTGTGCACACAGAGGCACACACATACACACAAAGAACCCCAGCTAATCTCATTGGACCAGAAGGGCTATGCCTGGCAGACACAACCTTCCCCCTCTTTCAGTCTTAAAACATGAGGAGTTTTTTTTGTCCATGTGTGCGCGTGTGTGTGTGTGTGTGCATGTATGTAAGCCACTGAACAAGGCAAAGAGAAGTTAGAGGCCTCTATTCTGTCAGACTTAAGTGGCCTCTCTAACTGCTACTGACAGGCTCTAATACAGCTGTGAACACAGCCTCCACAGCACGCTCCAAATAAATGGCATAATGAGTCATTAAAAATGGCCTTTCATAGAAAGGCTACATTAAAAACATGTTAAAAACAAGAACAAAAACAGTGGCTTCAATATGTGTGTGTATGCATGAACTGAATATGAACTGAATATAAACTGGGAGAAGCGTTAAAAATGTATCATAAAAAATATTCCCGGCCTGTCTTTGCTTATATAACAGCACTGGCATGATTCATATATGGGGGAATAGGCATATTTTGAGGCCAGTGCATCCTAGCTCAAATGTACAGATATGCAGTATATCTTCCTCCAACAGCTATTTAATTAGATCACAAAGTCCTTCTAAATTTAATCTCAACTCCAAAGTCACCACATATATTTCCTGTACGCACCATGACTTAAAGCATACGGGTCTGCGCCGAAGCAGTACGCTGAGCCTAATAAATATTAACGTAGCTATGAAATGGAGAACAAAAAGTGATACCATCCAGACAAAATATACAGAGTTTCCCCATCCATAATGCATTTGAGACAGAGTTTATGAACTCTTGTTCCAGTCTTTACATGGCAGGGAACATTATGTTTCTCCTGCTGTTCTCAGACTCACTCATAAGGCCGTAATATCTCGACAGAGATCCTCACAGGAATACACTCTCTTTAGCAAATTAGCTCTTTGATCAATGAGCCATTGTTCCACATGAAGACTGCTTCCCCTTTGTGTGTTCAGAATTCAGTCTCTTACCAAGTGTGTGAGATGGTGCTGAACGCTGTCATTCTGTCAGATGGACACAGAAGTTGTAGTAGAACAACAACACGCAACAGTGGGTTAAACAGACAGTAGGGATGTAAAGAAGTGTGCTAGTGGAAGTGCTTAACAAAGATGTGGGACAAGCCAAACAGTATACAAATGTGAAGATGACATCTTTGTGGCATTTACCACAAAATGACAGAGCTGAGAGAGGACGATGAGAGTTCAGGAGTAACAGATTTAGACAATTATAACACAAGGTGCAAAATGTCCTGCCATCCAGGAACCATGCAGGACTGTTTGTGTTGTATCTGTTTAGAAATATTGTGTTTGTTGCCATTTGTGACTTTGGTGAAGATCAGATCACATTTCATGACCAATTTATGCAGAAAACCAGGAAACTGCAAACACTGCCATTACTTTTTCTTGCGACTATATACTGGCATGGGCCAACATTTTACGTAATTTGTGAGATATTCAGTGTATATGTATCAAGTTATTAATCCACAGCTTTATTCCTTTGTGGTTCTGTGCCCCCAAGGAATGGTCTTACCTGCACTGTGACCACAGGCATAGCCAAGTATACAGGCATACATTTGCTATGCCTAGCTTGTTAGCTGGCATGGTCAACAGAAATAGTCCCTCTGCAATATGCTAAGGACAAGAATTCAATATGTTAGCAGGCCTGGGGACAGGAGTGGCGTTTGCAGAGAGGTGGCTGTCGGCTGTGAGCAGCCAAGTGGCATATATAGATCTATAGGAGGCAATCTGTAATACGGACACCGGAGGAAGATATTAGATGGTGGAGAAGGACACATGAAAGGCAGGAGGGGAAGTGCAGGAGATAAGAAGGGAGAGCCCAGGAGAGAAGAAGTCAAATGAAGTGATAGGAGAAAGTTAGACAGCAGAAAAGGACGCAGTGATGAGAACAAGAAAGCAGTGAGAAAGAACGAGATGGGGGAGAGAGGCAGGTACAGGCTCTCCATTTTCAAATGGTTTGGTTTTGTTAGCTTAGCAGATGCATGTACACTTATACTATGGGAATGGATTATCAATTACTCATATTAAAATATAAAATTCAATTCATACATCGATGCGATCTCATTCATAAATGATTCTGCTACCTGACATATTAGGAGAGAGATCCATTTCACCAAATCAAGCACATCAATCTTTGGTCAGGTACTCTGCTACAAGATTTCCATATGAACTACTTTATCCTTGAGCATGGCGCTCATACAAAATCAGTGACTGGCACAGAATGTAATAGCATGTAAAAAAAGGGACTTTGAACCAAATGTTAACATGCTGATGTTTTCCAGGTGTACTGTTTACCGTGCACTTGACAAAGACCAAAAGGGGGACATGAATGTCTGTACCAAATTTATGGCAATCTGTCCAGTAGTTGTTGACAGCGTTGGGGAAACTACTGTGAGGTACCTTGGAGTTATTTTTGACCAGGGCACGTCCTTTAACTCACATATAAACTGAGTTTCCAGAGTTGTGTTTGTTCATCTGTGCAATATTGCAAAAATCAGGAGCATCCTGTCTCAAAGTGATGCTGAAAAACTGGTCCATGCATTTGTTACTTCCAGGCTGGACTACTGTAACTCTTTACTATAAGTATATCCCAATAATTCCCTAAAAAGCCTCCAGTTAATCCAAAAGGCTGCAGCCAGAGTACTGACAGGAACTAGCAAGAGAGATCATATCTCTCCCATATTAGCTTCTCTCCACTGGCTCCCTGTAAAATTCAGAATAGAATTTAAAATCCTTCTCCTAACATACAAAGCCCTTAATAACAAGGCTCCATTGTATCATAAAGACCTCGTAGAGCCTTATCATCCGAACAGAGCACTTCGCTCTCAGAGTGCAAGTTTACTTGTGGTTCCTAGAGTCCACAGAAGCAGAATGGGAGGCAGAGCCTTTAGCTATCAAGCTCCTCTCCTATGAAACCAACTCCCAGTCTCAGTTCGGGAGGCGGACACCCTCTCTACCTTTAAGACTAGACTTGAGACGTTCCTTTTTGATAAAGCTTATAGTTAGGGCTGGATCAGGTGACCCTGAGCCCTCCCATTCCCCCCAGTGTAACTGACCAACTGCTACACTGATATATAGCAACAGATTTAAGATTAGAGTAGCAGTCCTATACCCATGGGATTTGCCAGTTCAAAAGCAGACTGTCATATTAAGCACTAAAGTAAATACTGATGTCAAGTGGGTTCTCAGCAGGGAACTGTTCACGTTGCATAAACCAAGCTTTTATATGTCACAACTTAAACATGCAGTCCTCTTTAGTCAAGTCTCTATACATTTGCTGTAACCGCTGAAATTATTTCAGCGGTTGTGAACAGTCAGAAATGAAAGCAATATAAATTCAGTGCACAGAAAATCATGAATCAAAGAGCCTGTGTTAACAAACAGATAACATTTCTGCAAAAATTATTCCCTACAATCTGTGTGTGTACCAGCCACAAGTATAAACTCACTGTAGGTCAGAGGAATGGGTTGTTTACTGAAATACAGTCACAGGATTTCTTGCCAATTAAAGCTTTGAGCAGTAACCTGCTGCTGCTACACTGGTTGCCAAAGTCTGTTAACGTGTACTGCATAGTCCCGCTCAGCCAGGGAATTCACATTTAATTTTGGTGGTAGCAGAACAAAAGACAGGTCCAGCAGATCAAGTTCTTTTAGCTGGGGTAGTCCGAAAAAGATCAACGCTTCTTTCATTATTAAGCAACCAAACATAACTGTCGTGGGCAGCACCGATGCTGTAACTGTGTGTAGCTCACAGCTGTGATGTGTGTGGGTGTGTGTACCTACCTGACCAGTGTCCAGTGGTGGCCCCGGAACGGTCAGTGCAGGTGTTACTGACAGGCAGGAAGACGGTCTCCCAGCCGCCGGGGGCGTAGCGCCAGTTGTGAGACTCGAGGATGAGTGTGCGCTGGGTGCCATATGCGATCATGAAGCAGTAGACGACATGGTGGAGCTGGCAGCCATAACCACAGCCCTTATTAATGTTACACACCAGCTTTCTCGCCTTACTGCAGTCTGGGGGGTTCTAGGAGGAGAAGAAGAAAGAATGTTTCAACATTTTTTTATTGCTTGACCTTCGTCGTGTAACTCTCAAAGCCCTGCTCTCTGACTTGTAATAACACATGGCTGATATTGTTTTCTTTGTTCTCTTTGCCTGTCTGTCTCATATGCCACTTCACTCTAATTTTATGTCACTGCCAGTTTTTCTCCGTTTCATTTTTCACCTGCCACTTTCTTTTTCTCTACCTCTCCCTCTGTGATGCCCTTGCAAATTGCATTTGTAAAAACCTCTTTCCTTCTTATTGTAAAGGATAAACCTGGTGATATTCTATATTCTCATATTTTATATTAGTAAGTAGAGATGCCCAAATCTGGTACTAAGTATTGGTATTGTTGCCAATCCAGGCTTATTTTACAGGACTGGTAAAATAAGAGCAGAGCCGATCCAACTACAGTCCTGTATTTGATAGACTCAATTGCTTTTCATGCAACCAATAACCTGTCTACACTACCTGTGTGTCATCTAGCATATCAGCGATACCTTATGCACGTAACCGTGACCGGAAGTCTATTTTTTCGGAGGGGGGGTACATGTGTGTAACCCTCCACAGAATCCACCAAAATAAAGAAACTTGACTAGCTCCAACCAGAACTTCACCAAAACAGAGAAACACATCAAGCAAAGAGGCAGCAGTGTTATTAAATGGTCAAACAGGAATATCTAAATTGGACTGGTTACACAAACTGTGTGTTCACATATGGATACAGAATAGTAGTTACTATCTGTCCTGAAATGAATCTATAGCTCTGAGCGTGTGTTGTTCAGCTCCCACTTATTCTTTAATCCACATTAATCATTTAAGATAATAAAACTGATATTTTGGAACCAGGACCTGAACCAGTATTTGGGTAAAGAAGCCCCTGAAAACACAGGGCCAGATTAATTTCAATATGTCAGATATTTAGTGAACATTAAGTGTAGGTAAATATAAGCATTGGATTGGTATAGGCAGACACTTAATATTAGAGGAATCAGATCAGTGTCGGGGACAAAACAACTTCCCTATTAGTATGTATTAAGTGTACAGTCAAAGCTGAAAATAGCTTTTTTATTTTAACAACTGCTGTGCAAACAGTGTTAAAAACACATCAGTGAGCCACCCCGTCATAATGGATGGCACGCTTCATGTAAGCTATGCCGATGTTGTAATTAATTAATAGCACATATTAATATGCAACTCAATATCCTTCCCAGGAAATACACAGCTAAGTCCTGCTTGAGTGATATTTGTTAAAAATTACAATGTTTTAGGAAGTTAACGAGCCTCTTTTAAAATGAAATAAAAGAGCTAGATAGCTCTGACCAGCTTTTAAAGATCACAGTTGTCAGCAGAAACAAATTAAAATGTCTTTTAATCCTTTCCTTAAATATGTTGACCATAAAATACAGAATATTGCTGCCTTTATCCTGTAATATCTCCTTTTTTGTTGCTCTTGCATTCTCTCATTCCTTCACTTTTCACAACACCAATGTTGCTTCCTGCTCCTTCTCATCTTTTCTTTCTTTCTCATTACCTTT
>NW_018127943.1:2888116-2895261 GCF_001952655.1 Monopterus albus | reverse complement strand
TCCCCTCCTCTATTTTCTACCGCTCTTTCCTCACACTCTCCCTCCTTTTCCTGCTTTCTCCCCACCTCCACCTCACATCTCATAAATTAGTTTCAATATCATACAAAGTCTGTGGGGAAGAAGAATAAATGAGAGATGCTGGGGGAAGAAACTAGGATTTCTCTTTTTTGCATAAAAAAAGGAAGCCAGCAGAGTCACACATGCTGTGCTGCCAATGAGTTGCCAGGCAGGTTGTGATTCGCTCGGCAGCTGGTCTGCGCAACTCTGCAACGCTCGTGCCAACCAGCTTCCTAAACAGCAATTACTGGCTGATGGGAGTGTTTTCCTCATTAGGCTTCTGCAGCTGTGGATGGTTCACAGTAATCAGGCCGCCCGGCACCCACGGCTAACACTGCCTATCACACAGTAGCAGGCGAGGAAGAGGACGAAAGGGAGGAGGAAAAGAGATGAGAGAATAAAAAAAAAAATAACAGAGGAGATTAAATCAAAAAGAAGACAGGAGGCAATAGAAAAGAGAGGCACGAAGGGGAAATGAGTAAAAAAAGAGGAAGGGACAGCAAAGGAGAAGTGAGTCTCCACTAGGTGCTGCAAACTGATTATCACCAGTGCTGTTCAATAACATGAAGAGAGCGCAGCAGCCGCTGAGCTGACAGGTATTTGTCGGAGTTACAGGCTGCCCCTGCATTACCAGCCCCACAGCTGTGAGCTAACTTACTGGGCTAATAATCTACAGTGGCGTTCTGACCGAAGGGCCTGCAAAAAAGCTGGTGTTCTGTCAACAAAGCTCAGCATCCGAGCCACTACTGCATGTCTGCATGAGATTGATGTGTGATGTGGAGGCCACTACTGGATCCCAGGTTGATAATGATGAGGCTGGAATGACTGCTGAAAGACTTGGTTCAAGGATAATGACGGCAGCTGTGTGCACACAGACTGCCTCTGAGTACCGCTCTGCCCTGTAGGTTAAGTGTCTCTTTAAATGGTATGGTTTTTGAGTGTGAAACACAGAGGCAGTTGCAAAATGATTCGGTTCAGAGACCACAATGATATTGTTTATGTTGGAAATATAGCTGAGAACAACTGGATGTGAGAAATTGCACGTCAAGCTCAATTAATTATCCAATGCTACTGCCACATTCAAAATGTAGGGGAAAATTTTAAAAAGCTGCACACGCTTGAGGAGCTTTAAAGTTTTTCTCTGCTCTGTTGCCAGCACATTTACAGTACATCCTGCTCATTTAAGTTTTTATATTTTCCTCATGGATGCTTTCTGAGAAAAAACACCCGAAGTGACAAGGCTGCAACACATTTCACACTCAAAGGAGAAACACTGCGTCATTTACAGGAACCGGGAAGCTGGTGTGAGCACTAACATCCACATCTCAGCATCAGCCCTTAATGATTTGCGTTCTTTAATTACCTCTATGTATAGATGACTTCAGTTACTGTTACTGCCTGTGTTCAAAACAAAGTCATGTAAATGCTCTCACTGCACATTTCTTTGGCTGTGTAAACAGATACAGATGGTGTCCGTTAGCTTCTGAGGGAAAACTCCAACTCATTTGTTGCTAAATGCTTGTTCACAAGCTTGTCGCTAACTTTGGCTTTCTCAACGAAAACAGCTGTCTGCTGAGGCTGAGCATAATGCTGATGACATAGCTGAACCAAAACAGAGAAGTTGCAGCCTGAAGACCAAAATAATGAGCTGAAAGATGCATTAGAGCTGTCAATCTGTCAGACCTGGATCAGCTTGTGTGTCTGTGCCGTAGACCTCTGCTGTTGTTCAAAAACGATTAAAAACACATCGGGGAAACACACTGCTGCACTGGGTGACATATTTTCTCATTATGAAACATCAGACCCTAATAGACTGACAGACATTAACAGTGAGTAGAGGCAAATCATTGTTTGTTTTAGTCTCTGTAGGGGGACTGCTGAAAATACTGTTAATATAGAAAATGACTGGCCTTATCCTTTAAGGATTAGAACAATAAAGTAGTGGACACCCTCAATGAATAGTCTGGGAAATGGTGCATAAAAACACAAAAGATCAAGGACATAATTCTTCTCATTAACAATAATGCAAAAATAGATGAAAAGCGTGCCCGACAGAGATCCATCAGAAGAAGGCAGCCATGTTCAGTGACTGTCAAGAGTGGACAGATGGAGCAGATGCAGAGATGGAGTTAGTTCAACCAGGAATGAAGGGAGAGGCTGGTGTGGGTGGCAGAAACAGCTGATTGGAGGGAGGAGTCGTATTTGTGTGTGTATATAGATGTGTGATTGAGTGTGTATAAGTGAGATAGGGAAACACACATACAGAGGATTTCATTGTGTACGAGCATGTGGATCAATCTAGCGGCTGAGTGAGTGTGCATGTGCGCCAATTGCATACGTGGGTGCCGGTGACTCCATCTGTGTGCGTGTGTGTGTGTGTGATGAATTAGTGATGGCAGCTGGTGGAGCGGTGTGATCCCTCAGCAGTGATGACAGCAGCTGTTAGTGGTGCTGTCTCCACCCAGCCAGACTGACTGGGTCCTCTTCATCAAACACACCAGCTCATTAATGCTGCAGGGCTCGGTGCCGCACCGCACTGCTCCACCCGAGAGCCCGGCAGCACTGTTGGTGGGGAAGAGGAGCAGGGTGGCTGGGGGTGAGTGGATGTGTCCTGGCTCTCAGTTTGTGTATGTAAAGCTATAAACATATGTGGATCTAAGCCTGAATATGTTTGTGTCTGTCTTTCTACTGTGTGGATGTGTAGATGTGCCGATCTGTGATGCTGCAATTCTGCATGTGTGTCTATGTGTTTTGGTGCGCTTGTGTTTGTGTGTGTAAACCAATGACAAGCAACAAGAATCCTGCTTGTCAGATCCGACTGCTGAAACAGTCTGCTATCACATCTCTCACCTGCTCCTCGTGGAAACTGATGCTGACAGTTACGGATGGTGCAAATGAGACAAGCAAATGTGAAGGATGTCCTCAAAAATGCATATGAGCATTTGTATGTGTGAGGAAAACGTGCATGAACGCTAAGTCGATGTAGTTGTGTCTGATGTGAGTGTGCGTGTGTGTGCGTGTGTGAGAGAGAGAGAGAGAGAGAGAGAGCGAGAGAGTACGCGGCCAGCTGGCTAAGCACTAGGCATGTCTCCACATACCTGTAGGTAGGTGATTCTGTTCTGGACCAGATCCGACAGGTCTTTAGCCTCCTTCACTCTCCACTCGCCCACTCCGTCCGCCTGGCTGAGGTAGTACAAGTCTGTCATGATGGACCTGCACACACATACATACATTTCAAAAGCAAAGAAAAAGACACGGTACTGCTGCTTTTTTCAACCACAGCTGATCATTGTTTTGGTGGTGCATCATGATGCTGCAGATCTCTATCTCTCTCTTTTTTAAACATTTGTTTTTGCACATTAAGCTACATGTCCACTGTTGGTACACCCTGTGTTTCCCATAATCATCACCCGGCATAACCTCATGGGCTGATGTGCTTTGATTTTCCACTGTTTTTAGAGACTGTGTGAGTAGTTCCTCAAACAGCTGCTGAACAAACAGAACACAAGCTTGCAGAAATGAGATGTCCTCACCAATCTGGCCGTGTCCATTCACTGAAATCACCGTTCATGTGTTTGTAATACTAATAGCTGTGATGTGAATAAGGTGACATTTAACCAGTCACAGGCTACAGCTCTGTGCACAGTTGCCGTCTCCCCCTTGAGTTCCTGCAACTTGACTCCAATACTATCTCCCAAAGGGGGCAAAAAAATTTCGTTCCCAGAATACACCTCCAAAACAGGCAGAGGACAATGCAAACAAGCACAGAACCTGGGATGAGTGGTGCTCAGCTCGACATGTTTCATGTTCCTATCCATTTCGGAGTGGTTCCCATTCTCTTTGAGATCTCTAATGACTGGTTGTTCTGGATCACTCGCTCACACTGAGACTACAGCAAATCAATGAGCACGACTGCCTTTGCATTTCGCATGTGATGATAATATTTGTTCCATAGTTTCTCACTTAAATTTCTAGATGATTACATAAAGTATACCGTCATAGACAATTTGATCCATATGGCCCACGCCTGCTTGAATATTCAGATGAGTTAAGTTGACATGATTTTCACTAAGTGGACTTCCATATTTTATATACATCTCACTTTACATATTGGAATATTCTGTCTGTGACCCTCCAGTATTTCTGCCCAGATTGGAAGCCTATCTTACTCATCTTCACTTCAAATCAGATCAGACGTGTATAGGTTTCCTGTCCTCCAGCACACAGACGCTGAAGGAACTCCAACTAAGACTGCCTCTGTTCTTGCACAGAAACCCTCCTCAGCAAATGTTACATTACAGTGAATCTGTGAATTGTGCGATTTGTGTACTCCAGCAGTTTGATTGTGAAGTCAGCACTTAGCCTGTAAAAGCTGTGGATAAACATCCACCAGGCAGCATATGTTAACAGTATAATGCAAGTTAAACATTACCAAGGCTCAACAAATGTTCGAGAGTATTTTTAGAAGACCTGTGATTTCTGTCATGCTGAGTGATGACAACATCTCTCTTTAGCTCTTTTTTTTGGATTAAGTCTGCTATCTGCAAGTGTCTGACAGCAAATTTGTGTATGTGTCACACACACTGCCACATATCATGACCATCCACTTACAAACATGCCCAACAGCTCTGATATATGCAGCTAAGGGCAGATGCAAAACACATCACACACACATTTATACAAGCTTAATTTATTACTCACTTCTTGGCCCAAATCAGTCACATCCTGTCTGACTGCGAGGTCTTATGCATATATAGAGGCAAGAAAAAGTAAGTCAACCCTTTGGAATTATGTATAAATCTGTCTAAAAATATAAAATAAGACCTTCATGTAAGTTACAATGACACCAAAACAGTATGTTGTTCTTGTTCATATGTAATACAGTACATCATTCAAACATTCACAGTTTAGGTTGGAAACGTTTTGTAAACCTCTAGGCTAATGACATCAACAAAAGCTAATTGGAGTTAGGAGTTCTCAAACCTGGAGTCCAATCAGTGGAGCCACATCAGAGCTCCTTTGACTTATAAAACAGACTCAAATATGTTGAGTCTTCTATTCACAACAAACATCTGCTTATGTGAATCATGCCTCACAAAAATAGATCTTAGAAGAGTTTCATCAGTCTGTAAATGGAGAGGATTTAGAACTGGACCTGCTTTAGTTTAGCCAAGACGACTCTAAAGGCACAACACAAAATGCTCAATGAGGTAAAGAAAAAGAAACCCCACAGCATCCATGGTTGAATTGTTTTGGAAGAACATGTAACACTACATACTATATGGTTTAAAAAGGGCACTGAATGTCAATCTGAAAACAACACCCCGCCGGTGAAGTACAGTGCAGGGGGGGACCATGATTTGGGGCTGCTAATGCGTCTGAGCCTGCACAGCTTGTCATCAAGACAAAGAGGAATTCCCAAGTTTATCAAAGTATCTTACAGGATGTTAGTAGGGTGATGTAGTAGGACAATGACCCTAAACATCAATCAAAATAAATTTACCAGAGAATGATTACAAACAAAGAAAACCCACATTGCAAACAATGGCTGAGTCCAGCTGTTCACACCAGACTAACAATAAGCATAAACTTTATGTGGCTCGGCTGAAGCAGCACTGTGAGGAAGAACGGTCCTAAAACCTTCCTCTTGAACATTGCACAGGTTTGATCTGCAGCTGCTGTACATACCGGAAGCAGCCAAAGCATATGCAACTAGTTAATAGATCCAAGGGTTTCCCATCACCATGGTGAATGTTTAATGGGTATGCTCCATAAAGACACTAAAGATTATTGTGTCTTTCTGTACACATATCTATTCCTCGTCTGTCTGTCCGGGAAGAGGGATCCCTCCTCTATTGCTCTTCCTGAGGTTTTTTCCATTTTCTTCTTGTCACTGTATTCAGTAGTGCATCCACAAACACACACACACACACACACACACACACACACACACACACACAACAAGGCAGATAAACATAGCAGTTTCAACAGCACGGCACAGTGAATAGTGCCTTTCCCACAGACAGCTAAGACAGCATCATTACTCATTATCCCATTTTGAAGCTGGAACCATAGTGTGTGAATAGATGTCAAACTCTCCTCCAGTAGCGCACAGGGGACCCATCTCTGACCCTCGGCGAGAAAGAATACTGGCTGGCAGTAAAACTTAACAAGAACCAATCAAGAGGCAAGCCGAGGGACTTGGCATCAGGACAGGGGAACACCACGCAGGCATGACATCCTGTGTGTGTAGTGGGGGTGAGTATTCTTTTGTGTCTATGTATATAATGTGTGGTCTTGCATATATAGGACACACAGTATAGATACCGGCTTTCATCAAACTCGATTTGACAGTTCTAGGTGAAAGGTTATCCAATCAGAAGCTTTGGTGTAAGGTAACGATGCAGTTTGTAATGTTATATAGTGAATGAAACAAATGGTACATAGAAAGTATAGTAGTGATTTGTATATTAAATAGAGTTGAGCTGATATTTAGTTTCAAAAATGAGGAGACAACAGCTATTTTAAAAAAGACATAACCATTATTATTGGGGTTTCTGTTTGTAATGTTATATAGTGAATAAAACAAATGGTGCATAGAAAGTATAGAGTTGACAAGATATTTAGTTTCAAAAGAGGACACGACAGATGTCCTTGAGTTAGGTTTGAGTAATTGTAGAGGTGTGAAACAGCTATTTAAAAATGACACAGCCGCTATTATGTAGTGTGAGATGAATAAAACAAAAATGGACATACAGCTAAAACAGAGTAGTGATTTTGCACATTTTTGACCCATGGGGAACATGAGACAACGGATGTCCTTGAGTTATTTATCGGGGGTAATTATTTAGATGGTAAAAACAGCGTTTGCTTGAGATAAAACAGAGCCTATAGCATATGTTCCTCATCACAGAGCTGTGTTTTTTGTAAGAGAGGTGCAAAAACGGGGTAAAACACCTCGCAGCTGTTCACCCCCCTCTCTCAGACTCGTTGCTTTATAAACCGCTCTGCTTTTCTGCTGTGTTGTACCTCTGAAAAATCATTTCCTTCAGCAAGCAGCCTGTAATAACGAGAGAGAAAAATGGCTA
>NW_018127943.1:2884977-2885669 GCF_001952655.1 Monopterus albus | reverse complement strand
AGAATAACGGGTCAGAGAATAAGATTATGCTAAAGGTAAAACATGGCTCCTAAACTTGAGACTTTAATGAAAAAAATGTATTACGATCCGGCTCATCCCGGATCTTACGGAGGCGTGCAGGCTTTACACAGGGCCTTAGAACAGACGACTGGCAAGAAAATAAACATTGCTCGTGTCAAACAATTTTTAGCAAAGCAGGACGCATACACTTTACACAAGCCTGTAAGGATTCATTTCTCGAGAAATAGCGTGTTCGTCTCTAGTTCTCAAAAAACAATTTAAAGCCGATCTCTGCGACATGCAGGCTGTCTCCTCCTTTAATAACGGATACATATTTCTGCTGACCGTGATCGATGTTTTCTCTAAGAAAGCATATGTTAGACCTATTAAAAATAAGGGTAGCGCCCTTATTTTTAATAGAAGTGACAGAGGCTTTTGCTTCGATCCTGGCAGAGAGCGGTGTTCCTAAACTGATTCAAACTGATCTAGGAACAGAATTTTATAATAAGTTGTTTAAGGCTTTGATGAAAAAAAATAACATACAACACTTTAGTACATCCAGTGAAGTTAAAGCCTCGGTGATTGAACGGTACAACAAAACCTTGAAACAGAAAATATACAGATACTTTACAGCTAAAAACACCCTCAGATATTTGGATGTGCTGCAGCAGATTGTGCAAAGTTATAATAGC
>NW_018127943.1:2876501-2877779 GCF_001952655.1 Monopterus albus | reverse complement strand
CAAGCGGCAGGCGTAGAGGCTGTAGCCACTGGGCTTGGCAGCAGAGCTCAACAGCTCTGAGCGCAGAGTTAATTACAGGCTTGCCATTACAGCATGAACATCACCCGGCCAAGTTAGAAGAAGGAAGGAAAAAAGCTAAAAAAGACAAGAGGTTCTCTTTTGCCAGCCTGTGACCATATATTCATACATAAGGTGCTGCTCTATGACCATTTATCCATGTTGTTTTTGTGCCATGTTGTACTTCTGACACCACCACCATCCATAGTGTTCTATCCATCCTGTTGCATGATCATGCTGAGTTACAGTATATACTGTATTTCCTTTCAGCACTGATATTTACCTTTGCAGATGCAAAAGTGTTCATTTCCTTTCATTTCTTGTTGCAGATCTCTGAACTTTGAACTCTGGCACATTCACACCACTTCATTTCAACAAGCTATAAAACTTTGTGAAACTGAAAACTCTTCATAAGACAGTGATCATTTTCACTGGGTGAGTAGCCAAGTACCTGCATATTTCTTTAATGTGCTACATTTTTATTTTACTTGGGAACATTGAGACATTAACTGTAATCCCCTTCCTGAGGAGAATTTGAATGAAGGACTGGTGCGTTTATTTAAGTTAAACATTTCCGTGCTCTTTCCACCTCTGCCACTATCTGTGCCGCCTCCCCCAGCCTTTGCCTGCAGCACATACATAACATCTGAGGGGCTTAGACACAAAGTACATCCATGCACAGTCTGTGACTTCTGTATGTATGTCTGTGTGTATGGGGTAAGGAATCAGTCTTTGGAAAGCTGCTTAGGCAGCAATCAGTAAAACAGTAAACCACCTCAGCAGGATTACAATGAACCACTTGGCAAAGTGACCCCAGGCCTTTCTTCTTTCCACTGTGTGGAAGTTTTCCATTTACATGGAAGTGGTGCTGTGTCTATGACCTTTGCCATCTGTTTCTCAGAAACTACTGCTAGTGATCCTTCCTTCTATCTAAAAATAACAGGCTGTTTTATCTTTTATCTGTGTTTCACATTATTTATCTTCCATTTTTATTATTTATTGCTCATCTATATTTTGTGATATCAAGTGACTTTTTTTTTTTCCGGGTGGCAAGGGAGAGCAGACGTTTACTGCTCCTGTCTGTTCTACGATTTTTCACATCTTCTACATTTTCAAGTCTTTGAACAAATTCTACAACTATTAAAATGCCTCCAAGAGGGAAAAGAGCTAATAAATCAGAAGCGAACGAGGATGTTGAGGCAGAAGAGGATTATATTTCAG
>NW_018127943.1:2832193-2874697 GCF_001952655.1 Monopterus albus | reverse complement strand
CCACTCCTGCCGTGTTAGCGTCTCCGGGTCGCTCTCCTGATTTCAGCCTGCTCGCTTGTGCCTGGTGCTCTGGGGGCTTCCCTCGCCATTGTTGTTATTGTCGCCGGAGCAAACAATAAGTTGTAGCTCCGCTGGTATGAAACCAGTAAATTCCCAGTGGCTGTGTGAGTTGGCGATATCCAGCAATGCCTGTCTGTTGTATGTTAGCAGTGCATGACATTTCTGCACTACAGAAAGACTAAAAAACACAAAAAAGAAGAAAACGAAGAAATAGCCGGCATTTGAGAGTGGAACGGGCAAACACGTCTGCCTCGTTGGATGCCATGTTTGTATCAGATCAGCATTGTGAGTATGTTAACAAGCAGAATGGGAGCATTTAGCTTGAAACACCCTTGTAACTCAGTCCAGCCTCAGAGCCACTTGTTAGTGCATTTGCAGTGCAGACATTCCTCGTAAAGTCAAATTTTGGGCTACACATGTGCAGGCAGGATTTCTCTTCGCTCTCTGATACTGTTTGCGCTGTGGACAAATCTACATCAGCATGTAGGAAAACCTCCACAAAAAGTTTATTTGTTAAAAAAGTGGCTGGATGTCAGCAGTAAGTAAATAGTTACAGCACATGCTTCCTCGTCAACTGCTCGCTCTTCATGTCTTAAAATATGTGTTAATTATCTGATTGCCACAAGTTTTGGAATGAGTAAAAAGAAATGATTTGGTCAGGAGTTGAGCACGCCAATAAGCTAATTAGTAACGAGAAGCCACGTGCACTCAGCACTGCTGCAGAAGCGATGCTTCACATTTTGAGAGGCATGAGCTGGGTCTGTTGCCAGGCACAATTATGTAATTGCACAGGTTCACAGTTGCATGAGCAAGTTTGCATATCCTGGTACAGCCAGCCTGAGTTGTGTTATATTTGTGTTTATGTATAGATTAAGCAAAATTACAAGTTATATTAAGACAGGTTTCAAGGTATTTGGTAACAATATTTTTGAACTTGGACAGAGCCAGGCCGGCTGTTTACCTTGCTTCCTGTTTTATGCTAAGACAGGATAAACACGTCCTGATTTCAGCTCCATACCTAACACACCCACACACACACAAACTCACAGAAGATTTTATATCGGTTTCCTTGTGTAAATCTTGGGTAAATATATTGCCCAAAATGCTGACACACTCCAAATACAGTATGTGTGTGTGTGTGTTAGATTTTGTCTGCATACACATACTGCATATCAGTATGCGTAATTTCTTTTGTGTGTGTGTGTGTGTGTGTGTGCACGCGCTCATGTAGGTATGTGTGATTTTGTTTACCAGGATCTCCCTCTGTTTATGTATGTGTGTGTGTGTGTGTGTGTGTGCTATGCATCTCGGTCAGTGTCATTGATACAGTCAGACTCAAAAGGCCAGCTATGCTGCTTTGCCCTCCCCCACCTCACCATTGCTCCCATGTTCTGTCTCACTGTTCTTGTCCACCTATCTCTACCTCCACCCCTGACCTGTATTCAATCACTCAGCCCCCAGCCTCACTAGAAGATGTTACTCTCGCTCTCATATGGCTGCTAGACTAAAGGCTCTGTATCCTACAAAACCAATGATGATGTCAGCTTGTTATTGACTCTCCCAGGTCTGAATGACTGAGCAGAGGATAGGGGGTGGGGTGGAATCTATCTATTGCAGTGAGGTGACCAACCAAGCACAAATGAGCTTTAGTGTGTGTGGGGGTTTGTATGTGTGTGTGGTGTGGGGGATGGGTGGGATCCTGCAGTCCTCGTTTCCGCAGACATAATCTGTCCCAGTTGCTGCACACCTCTTACAGTTTACAATAAGCTTTCTCTTCCTCTCTCTACCCCCCTCTCACCCCTCTTGTGTAGAGATGGATGATTCCATTAAGTAGCAAGGCAGTGAGATGGACATAATGGGCAGTATAAGACAAGAGAAGAAACACAGAAAGGACCAACATTAATAAAGTGAGCTTGGATGGCACTTTGGTAAAATGACCTTGTCTGGAAGCTCACTCACTCAGGATATTATATCTGTATCCATCAGTAAGAAACAGAATAGAGTACATCACACCTTACACAATAATGGTTCATATCAGCAGTTTTGCGTTTTTAAAGCAAATTTACCTTCCATATGTGAAACACACATACAGTGGGTACGGAAAGTATTCAGACCCCCTTAAATTTTCCACTCTTTGTTATATTGCAGCCATATGCTAAAATCATTTAAGTTCATTTTTTTCCTCATTAATGTACACACAGCACCCCATATTGACAGAAAAACACAGAATTTTTGACATTTTTGCAGATTTATTAAAAAAGAAAAACTGAAATATCACATGGTCCCAGGTGGGGCCCGAACCCGGAACCTTCTCACCGTGAGGTAACGGCGCTAACCACTGCGCCACCGTGCTGCTGATTATTTCTGGAGTTTTTAGTCTTTAACAATGGTAAAGTAGCAATGTGTCATATTTGAGTTGGTGTAACCAGGAAATGCTTCATATTTTTGTTTGACAGGCTTACATACATGAATAATAAGGTCTGATAATCAATTTATTCCTTGTAAATTGTGTAGCAGAGTTTAATAATAATTTGAACTTTATATTTAGCAATTTTCCATAGTGTTTATGGGTAGCGCACAATTAATGTGCTAATTATATACTGAATATCTCATTTGTGTATCCTCTACTATTCTTTCTTTAAGGAATCAGAGCTTGAGCATTTGTTGCGATATATTATTTTGGTAGTGCTGAATGTTGTCAACAGCTGATCCACAATTAATGAGTTGTGTATTGTTCTGCATATTAAGTCCAAGACAAACATGCTTCTTGTCAGATGACAGTGTTATCCACCAGGTCAGTGCCTCAAAAACAATAATCCATTTTATTTGCTGATGTCACTATTAGCTTGGTCATGGATTTACTGGGCTCCTACTGGGACATTTTGACATTTCTACTTGTTATTTCTTTACATGTTTTCAAGTAAAGATCTGCCCACCTCTCCTGGTGTCCAAGGTCCTGCAAGAGCGTGTCGCTGTATTTTTGCCTCTCGCTGAGCTCAACACTGGCCAACTTCTTCACCTCGCTGCGAACAAAGTACCAGAACTCCTTAACACCATTCTCCACCCTCCTCCGCATCTCCTCTTGAGTGGGCCCGGGGCCTGCAGCAAGGGTAAGAGAGAACAGCTCACTACAAAACATAACAAAGATACTTAGCTGATGTGATATTTGAGACACAAGTAAATTCATTATGTTAACCTTAATGCAGCTCCATGGATAGAAAAGTGGAAGGAGCAAGGTAGGTGAGGGTGCCAAGAGGTGTTCATGAATGTTTCAGCATTAGAACATGTGAGCATAAGTAGGCTAATGGCACACAGCAAGGTCTTTTAAAATGTTCCTCTTTCATACTTTATCCCTGGGTGTTGTTGTGACCTTATTTAGGAACACTTGATCACTGGTTTTGTGCCCCGTGGTTCTCTCTCATGTGTTCAGTAACAACAGGAGGGAACTCTATACTCCTCCCGAGCCAAACAATGTGGAGTAACCTACATGGATAACACAGCTGTTTGCTCTAATTTCTGAGAAGAGAAACAAAACAAAAAGGGACGGACAGCCTCAAACAGAGGAAAGAGGAGGTTTTGGTGGGTAGGGTAAATCTAACCTTCCAATCTCAAACTCTCTCTTCTCTCCTGACTTCCCCCCTTGGCGGAAAAAGCTGGAGGGTATTTTTAGCATTTTCTTCCCCTGCGGCAAGATGGAAAAGCTGACCCCGTAGTGGCCTCTCTGTTCATGTCCTTTTTTTTTTATTTTCTCTGTCTGTTTTTCTCCTCTCTCTCCATTTCTGCCATTGGGGCATTCACGCTGCGTCTACTTCATTCACACATTTCCTCGCTCACCTGACAGCTTTCCTGCCCTTCTGACCACTGCTTAAAATGGCAAAGACACACATAACCCTGCCCATCAAACGCTGCGGCTCTGCAATCATCGTCGCTGTGCTGCAGCAGGTTTAATGCTGGGCTAGAGTGAGATTTTTGCTGCAAGCAAAAGCTCACAAAAGTGGTTTCATACCATATACAGTCAACCCCTGCACCTTCAAAATCAATTCTTTTATGTTTCCAAGCTCTGTGCCAAATCCTTCCCTGCAACCTTTTACATGGCACTACCGTCTCCTGTGAGTTTCTGGAAGCTGTGGATCTTCTGTTTTGCTCTGGTTAGCTGGTCTTCCAAAGAGCGTAGTTTCCCTGCAGCCAGGGACCCTGCTTCTGCCTGACCCTCTGGTATCCTGGTGGAGAAAGACACAAGGAGAAGATGTGATGGGTGAGCACTGGAGCATGTGTACGCTGCTAGGTAGAAGAGAGTGCCAAAGTACCCTACTGTATCCCACTGCAGCCCCATGAATGAATTAGCTTGAGACAGACTTGACTGAAAATAGGGTAGTGACAGACAGACAGACAGATAGATCCTTTATTTGTCACTGCATTTGATACAATGGAATTTCATGGCAACTCTCACATGGGTAGGAAAAGCATAAAAGACTCAACAGTAATGACTACAACGTACAAGTACCAATACATTAAAACCTGTAACAATAAATACTGATCATTAATATATCCATAATGGCAGGTTAACATCAAAATATTACAATGAGGTATTAAAACCAATATCTAACAGTTGAGCCAAAATGTATAATTAATAAAATATTGCCATGAAAATTTAAAACCAACATCTGACTGTCAGTCGCTCCCCTCCTGCACAATCAACTGTATAACAGATGTTTGACAGTTTCCTCCTTATCTTGACTTCAACCTCTCCTGTTCCTGATTGGTTGTGCACACATCTCATTTATAATCAGTCTTTGCGCATGGTTTTCAAAACACAGAGACTGTTCTGCAAATATTTTGACATTTCTTTTAGATCATCAACAAAAATCTGTCTCTGAATAAAAAATTTAATAAAATATTGTAGGCTTAACCACAAAACTGCAGAATTCTGCATCATTTTATAAGTTTAACACCACATTTTAACAGTTGTTAATGTGTGTGTGTCTCACTGGGCTGACTCCAGTCTCACTGCAACATTTCTAGACTTAAAAGCTGCAGTGAAAATGGAGCAGCGGATGTCGGAATCTCTTAGTGTTCACTACTAAAAAAAAAAAATCGATTTCATTTGCCAAGACACCACAGTGGAGCCTTGCAGAGCCCTGGCCTGGTTTATTTATTCTAAACTCAAGATTATGTACACAGTACTGAATAATTTTCTGTTTGTTATGTCCAGGTTATCCACTTCTGTACAATACACCCAAGCATTATATCCTCTTACAACACCCACGGAATGCATACCGAATATGAAATCACTGTCAAACACTATTCTTTTGTGACTGACTGACAACAATGTACAAAATAAGAAGAAAGAAAAAAAAAAGCCATATTAAAAATAATTTATTTTATTTCAGAGCACCTTTTAAAACCCCCAATGCTGTTATACAATAAATAAAACCAAACACTAATAGAAAAGTATAAATTAAGAACAACAATAAAATATCAGTAAGAGTTATGAATAATAATAAAATATCATCAAAATGACACTAAAAATGAAACCACAGTGAATAAAATAAAATGAAAAATTGTACATTTAAAGCATTTTTATAAATATGAGTTTTTAATGCAAGTTTCAATTGAGTTCATCATCCTCAGATTGTTTGGAAGCTTGTTCCAAGGCTCAGGAGCAGCACCAGCACATGCACTATCACCCATAATCAGCAGCAGAGCATCTGGAAACCACGAGAAGAGCAGCGGATGCATTGTGCAGGTTTCGTGGTGTGGTATAATAGGAGACTATGTAGGTGCTAGGCCATGTAGCGCTTTAAAAGTTAAAAGAAGAAGCTTAAACTGAATACGATAGGGGACTGACAACTAGTGCAACCGTCTCAAAAGTGGTGTAAGATGTTCATATGAGCAGGAACGCAAAATGACTCTCGCAGCAGCATTTTGAACAACCTGAAACTGCTGAAGATTATTCTCCTTTGACTGTGGTTAATGGTTCTGCGAATGCCAAGTGTGTAGAGTTTACAATGCAATGCTTACCAAGCTACATAAAAGCTAGTCACATGCAGTAAACAAGTTTACTATAGGGTAATTTAACCATTTATCAGTAGCACATAATAATAATGCAATGAGCATGGTAGTGCTGATGTAGGTCACAAACAACAGATCATTCTATGTGTTCCTTTTCACTGTGCTACACAACAACACATCTTAAGGGTTCCTTCCTCTTTCTAGCCCTTCATTACATTTAAACATGCATGACAGAGATGTGTGCTCAAGCGCACTGTGCTCAGCAAATTTACATCTGAAAATCTTGCAAAGCATGATTGCACATTATAGCTGATGTGATGTTAGGGCAGCTTTATAGTCCACTTAATGTATCCACATTAATGCAATGATCTGTTTTCATGTTTGGACACACTTTCCTATGAAAATAAAGGATAATTTGTGTCCAAATGTATGTAAAACAATCTGTGCAAAATGTGTTTTCAGTATTTTGTCCTTTTCACAGCTCATTGTTGATGAACTATGGATAACTATGGCTTAAACACATAAATGAGTGCATCAACATGGTCACAACACAGAGCTTAAATCAGCCAAGGAGAAAAAAGAAGTGCCACTGACATTACACCAAATCAATTCCTCTACATAAAACAATTAAAAATGAAATATGTTGGAATGCACAGGGGAATTGGTGAAGTACTGCAAAGGCCATGTTAATGAGTCATCAAGGCATGTAAACTCAATTTGCTCCCTGAGTGAGGAACATCAGTTGCTGGCAGGCATAAAGATGAGACTTTTAAAGTTGCAACAGCCCTTCATGCTGCACAGCTCCCTTTTCACTGTTCTAGCCCCAGTCCCTGAGAAGCCCTGGCCTCCCCACCTCACTGAGCACTAACTGAGCATTGTGCTTCAAAGCCATGGAAATAACTGAGGAGAAAAAGGAGGACATTAACGTCAACATTATGTAATCGCATAAGAACTAAAGTCTTTCCACACATTTGTGGGATCATAGTCAATTATATGTATGTATTAAATTCACGCTTCTGTTCTCTGCAAAATACATGGTGTGCCCATCTTTTGAAACTGGACCCAGCTGCATTTCACTTCCTAGTATTGACTCCAGTATCTATTCTCATATCAAAACCTGCTCAAGCAATATTCAAAAAGGCTACACCCTAACTGCTAGTTATAGCATTGTACAGGAAATAGGACCTTTCCCTCAGTGGCATCATTTCTCAGGGATTTTAAAGTGATGCTAAAGCTGTAACATCAAGCAAAACGTTATCCCCGAACAAGGCAGAAGAAATAGGCCAGACCAGCACAGACTGATGAGAAGTGACGTGGTACAGAGGTGAGCTAACGTGAGACAGAGACATAAACTGCTGAGACACAGTGCTGGTGCAGGCAGGCAAAACACAAGCATCCCCAACCAAGATATGTAGACATAAACTAAATCCAAACACACAACAAAACCCACAGACACACACACAGGAAGGAGGCAAACAGTGTGCACAGATACACAAATGATTCCTGACAGTATCTCCAGAGGACCTGAAGTGGAGACTAGACAAGGCAGCTGGATTCCACAGCATCTTAATCAAACGATACAAGAGAGCTAAGAGATGAAGAAAACATTGACTCAGGGGAGGTGGGGTGAGAATGTGTGTTGGGGGTGGGGGGCTATGAAAGAAGCAGGTGATGAGCCCCATCGGCACTAAGCGGTGAGCCGGAAAGAAAGTAAGGTTGAACACGCAACCCAGCTACCGCTCCACTGGTTCCCGCCCCTGCACTCAGTAACCATAAAGTTCATAGGGTGAGCAGAGCCAAGCAGAGCATTTTGAAAGGTGGGGCCTGGGTGGCACTGCTGCAGATGTATATCTCTCTGGTAGGATTCATTATTTTGATATAGATGACTTCAAAAGAGTTTGTGCTGATCTGGAAAGCTTTATGGATGGAGATGTAAAGTGTTTTGAGAGGTCTAGATAAAGCATAATGGGGAACTTTGATTAACCATCCTTTTACCCTGCATATGTATATGCATGTGCCAGAGACACACCAAGCCGGCATGAAAAAACTAGCAGCGATGTAGGCCAACTGTTGCTTTGGCTCATGCTGCCTTTATCTGGGCCAGTCCGGTCAAAAAAGTAGCACTTGAACACACTGCACAGACTACAGTCAATGGCCAACTAGCACATACTGTATGTTCTGTGCATTCTGTGCCTGTGTGAGAGCAGTAACTCAGTACCTGCAGTTGGTGGTATCAGTATCCTCCATTCAGAATTGGAAAGAAGAAGAGCTAGACTTCAGATATACAAGCTGTAAACAAAGTAGCTCTCGTTCACCACGGCTGCAGCTTATAACTGCCTCTAATTGAGAATAATACTATAATAATATTGAAGATATTGCAAATGGTACTGGCCTTGGTCTTTTTGTTGTGGAAGAAGAAAGCAGGTTGTGGAGGTGAAGAATAAGGAGAAACAGCACTAAATGTGTGAAAGCATGGATACTACAGTTTGAAGGGGCTTTCCAGAACCGGAAAGAGGATGGCGACAGACGTTCAACTGATGGTCTGACAATGGCTGACCATTGGCTTGGGGTGTCACGGGTACTAACTGACACATTCCAGCCATTCATTAGAAGATCTTACTGTATGTTACATCAAACCACTTAACTCTTATAAGTCAAGCTACTAAACCACAGGAATGTGGCAGCTGGAGAAGGTAAGCAGACACTACTGCCAAAGGTCTGGTATTGCCATGAAAACTTGCTACTACTCAGTAGACCCCAGGTGAGCCAGATCTACTCTGAGCCCAAGTTGACAGTGATATCCTGACCACAACCAGCTCCCACAGTGGGGTTAGTGCACGTCCAGGCAGGTTGATGGGAGTTTAGGCTGAGTAAATGCGTTCTCTCTGTGTTTCATTAAAGGAGTGGACAGTGACCTCAAACCACAAACACGTTTGTTTTTACAGTTCACATTTTGACTTAAGATAGGGGCCCAAACGAAGAAGACCTATGCACAAAGTACCCTGTAGACAAGATTTTACAAGCTAACATAGCTGGAAGCAAACTAAAAAACAATCAAGGGCACACAGAAGGAGAGTAATTGAGGTCTAATGGTCAACGGCCTGCACTATTAAAAGACAATTCCACTGATGCATGAAGCAATCTCACCCTCTTCTCTATCTGTCCTAGATCTTTGTTACTTGGTATTATATGCAAATAATTCTTTGCATCTATTTTATCTTGCAGGGTGCATCTAATGGGTTGCCATTTTATCACTGGGTCAGTTGAAACAGAGACGAGCAATTTATCAATCAAAGAACAGTGTGATACGCTGTCTTTTATCACCTACTGTAGCTTTTGATCTATTGCCTTGTACAATGCTGAACATCTCATTCTATTGGCACCTGTAGGCTGAAATAACATAAAGCAGATTAGTGCATGGTCTATGGTCTCCGGAACTCTTCTCATCCCCTCGGTCCTCATTTCCCATTTCCTTCTTGCTGCTCTTTACTTAGTGAGGGCTCACGCCATCCATCACACTCCCCTCCTCTGTGTCGTCCCCCTCCCACTGTTGGTATGCCTGGGAAATCGATCAGGTCCTCATCGCTCAGCCCAGCTGTCACTCTCGCTCCTCACTCCCCGAGATGTCACACCATCAGGCTGGCACGTGTCATCGTCTCTGCAGGAGTCATGGCTCCAAGCCCGAGGTGACTGACAGCTGCAGTGAGGGCGGAGCCAGACAGACTGAGCAGCTCGACCTCATGCTCACCTCTCATTATTAGTGCTGGGTGATTGGTAGGTTGGCACGTTGCCCGTCACTCAGAGACAGCCTCAATAACCAACTCACTGGGCTAAATCTGTTGGCCAGTCAGGTGATGCTAATTTGAGTCTAAGCACTGACTGATAGATTGCTTAAATTCACATGACAATTCCATTCAAAAAATTATGTAATGTTCAGCAAAAATAGGTAAAACATGATCAGGAGTGTGTGAATAATCCACTGAGTAGGTTGAAAAGCCATAACCCATGCAAACTGCTTCAGCATGACCATCACTCTGTTGTAAAGCAAATAAGACAATGTAAACAAGATCCCTTCAGATATATAATAATGCTCTACACATCCATCTAGTGCTGTGGTGCTGCAATGACACTAACCAAGTTAAAGCCTACTCTGAACTATAAATCAATCTCAGTGCAGTGGGTTTCAACTGTGTAATAACTCAACACAAATGTGTAATAATGTCAGTTTTATGGGTTTAAATCTCTCTGAGGCCACTCATAAAGAACAACTGCACTAATGCGAAGTTTAGCCACGCCGGATGAAACCTTTATCTTTGCCAGTGGGGTGCTTGCAAAGAGGGATGAACTAATACCACTTTTTTCAGACAGAGTACAAGTGCTTACATTTGAGTACTTGTATCAGTACTCAGTATCAGCAAGAACTTATGCAAAGATTTTAGAGTGCATTTTGATGAGATCTTGTTTACTTTCTAATTGTGATTAAATTAAATAAAACAACAGGAGGCTGCTGCTGACATCCAAAAATTAATATTAAACTTTCTGCACCGCCACCACTCCATTAACGGTAAAGTGGAACTGACTGAATTTTAGCACTGCACAAAATACTGTAGTTCTTAACCTTTTTTAGGAGTGCATAATGTCACAGGCACCAGTTTAAAATTGTAATTGAAAAGGGTGCACGCTATTACATTAAAACCTGATACGGCCTGTGGCATCATCCGCTCCTCTGCTGCTGAGAGGAACAGCCTCTCTGCTGGACACAAACCTGTACTGCTGTGGAGGAGCTGGTTAGCCTCCAAGTCTGCCACTCATTTTCATACAAAGAGCTCATTAGACTCATCTGTTAACTACATTAAATTAGCGTTTGTTCTCTGCTTGTTCACAACACTACAATCAGCAAAACCAGGGCGACCACAGGGAGAGTGAAGATGTCCTATTTCGGAAAGTTTGTGTTCTGCTTGTTCAACAGGTGTTGGATAAACTACTTGCACTCTCTCCATTACTGGTGAAAATACAACCTTGTCTCTAGTCTGCTGTGTGTCCCCCTCCCTTCTCCTCACCCTTGATAATGACAGAGAGCCGAGCTTGTGCTTTGCTTCTTTGTCTTCTATATACTGTATATACTTGGCTTACAGCCAAGATGGCGCTCCCCTGTGGGCAACATTGCAGCTCGCTCCAGAGTCAGGGGCTCACAGTCAGCACAGGCTCACTGCAGGCCTGCTGTGTCAGCCCCAACCTCTTCCCCCTGTAAACCCACGACTGTGTCTCCAACCATGACAACACCATCATCATTTAAAATGCTGATGACACCACCATCCTGGGCCTCATCAAGGGGGAAGACGAGCCAGGTTACAGAAGCTTGGTGAACAACATTCTTGTTTATGGATAGGAGAATGACCTCCCTGAGCTGGTCACTGAACACAGCTGCCACAGTGAAGAAAGCCCGGAAGCAGCTAAACATCATCAGGCAGCTCAGAAAAGCTGGTCTGAACCGTCGCCCTCTCACCCAGGCTTACAGAGGCCTGGTAGAGAGCGGCCTCACTCACACTGTACACACAGCGCTGTCATAAAAGGGCAGACAACAAGAGACTCACTCCACCCAGCTCACACCCTGCTCAGACACAAATACTGCACCTACAGCCTCGGGCACAGCAGAGCGGATAGTATTATCACACACAGAATTAGATTTTACACCAGCTTTTGTCCTGCCGCAGTAAGACTGATGGCAAATACAACATGTGAGAAACGTGTGCAATAACCCCTCACTACCTCACTAAGTGAAATACCATATCCAACTCCACTATGTGAAATACTATGTGCCATATTTGAAGTTCACCATCTCATCCATTATCTACAGTATTACCTTATTTTTTGTATTGCATTTTTATTTTGAATGCGTTTTCATACTATGTCACTCTTACGTAACTTTATTCCGACTAGATGTTCTTTTCTGGCTTTTAACTCCTTACCTGACTCCAAAGGAGAGCTGCACAAGAATTCCTAAATGCCTAGACTGTCTGTTTATGCATAAATGGCAAATAAAAGTCTTGAGTCTTGTACCTAACAGCCTGCTCAACCACTGTGAGGTTAACATAATGTTGCCATTAAGTAGTATTGGTGTGTAGTATTGGAAGACTTGTATGAGTACGAGTAGTAGAGGGCAGTATTCGACCCGATAAAGCTATAGTGGTATTGGTATATTGCTAAGCACAGAACAACAAATTTGTGTTCAGTCCAAATTTGGACAAGTAAGACGGTAAACTGGTTTAGACATGCATTGAGCTTGTCAGTCACCAAGCGACTGAGTTGTTACAGTCAGTCAGTCAGTGTTAGCCTGCGACTGGAGTCTGGCTGAGTGCCATGCCTCTGTCAGCAGTTTGACAGTGAGGTGGAGGAGGAGGAGGAGGAGGGGGAGTGAAATGAAGAACAAGAGAAGGTGATGAACACAAGGGAGGAGCTGTGGCAGCAGTGATGGGCGGCTCACTAACAGCCTCTCTGCCTCTATTAGGACTAATGTAAGGATAAGAGACACTGCAGGATGAAGCGGTGGTGGAGTTCTCTCCTGGGCCTATATCTGACCACCACACACACACACACACACACACACACACACACAAGTACAAAACTAAACAGAGGACAAACCAACCCCTGTCTCTGTCGATAGCTCATAAAGCTTAACTTCAGCGAGCCAGTTGCCTGCTTTTGGCTTGCTGTGCCGGATACTTAGCAGAAGCTTAGAGGGGCTTGTAGCACTGCCCCAGTAAACAACTGTGGAGGCCTTGGTCCCAGATCAACAACCAAACTCAATAACAAGCAACAAGCGTGCAGTGTGTCAGGGACCCATCTGGACACTGGGCAACTGAAAGCTGCACTTGTTTTCTATGCCATGAATTCCACCTTTGTTTTTGAGCCGATTTTGAATAATTACAAGAGCAAGGGATTTTAATCAAGGACCAGCTGTCTGAAGCAACGTGTGTTTTTATGTTTGCATACAATGATGTGGGCTGCACATCAAAGTGAATCGGAATATCACAGAGGAGTAGCAATAGCAACATCTGAAGCTCAAGTTCCCTGTTAATATTGTGCACACTAGGACACACTACTGTAATCATAGACACACACAGCCATGTACAGATCCAGTGTTTAAGTGTAAAGAGAAACAACGTCAGCATGTGGAGATAAGAGCAGAACCATCTGTCTTTCCATTACACATAGCTCGAAAGTATGAAACACACTTAGCAGTTACTGGGCTCATCGAATGTGCTATTCTCCGCCAAAATAGCACAGTAAGATCTGCTGAAGCGTGTAAAAGTCCATCCATCTGTCCATCACACAGAGGATCTACGACACCAGCAGCAACATTTCTTTAAGTGTACATCACAGAAAGATTCTGATTTGATTTTCATAAAAGCTAAAGAAACACTCATCTTGTAGCTGCATGTTGGCATTTGTAAAATTGCTCCAGTTGGACTAGCAGGGACCTCGAGGCTGTACTGCTGGACTTTGCAGAAAATTAAGAAAATGATGCATTGCACTATAAAAACACAGACCAGGGATGCATAGGGAGAACATTACATTTGTGTTTAGCACTTTGAAATGCCTATGTGTATGAAAATGTGCCATATAAACAAACTTGCCTTGCCTTCCTCCATGATCAGCTGTGCTTTGTGCAAAATCTCAGATCCACAGAGTTAGTAATGACAAAACTCACAAGCAAATCTTTTTGAAAAACAACCAGTGTGTTGTTACCTGAGCGATTCGGCCATGCGCCGCAGGTCTTCATTCTGCTGCTTGAGCCGCTCTAGTTTGGCCAGGATCTTTGAGAGCTCCCGGCTGGATCGCTCCGGGTGTTCGCTATCCCTCACCAAGTGACCGCCGATGTAGAAGAGAAGCGTGCCCCAGGCCAACAGCACCAGGGTAATCCAACGCCATGAACCTGCCCAGGGCCGCATGGTTCAACCACGCCCAACTGAAAATGCCTCTTGGTGTGCCTGTACAGCCGCCGACCCACCGGCCTGCTTGCCAATGTGTGCACACACTCTGTGCCCTGTCACCACAAGTGCCACAGTGCCAATCTTGGCATTGCCATCTCTGCAGGGATGGTAGACAGCAAATGACAAATGAGAGGGAGATGTGTATTTGTGGCTTAAGGGTATTTAAGAAAAGACAGCAGGTGTTCCTCCAGCAACCAATCAGACTTTCCTGTGTGTGCTAAAGCATGGCTAACATGCTCAGAAGTCTGTTTTGACAGCTCAGGCGGTGTCTTCTCCCCTCCACTCAGCTCCGTGTTGACAGGTTTGTCCCACACCCTCTTGCTGCTTTCTTACTCGGGATTCTTGTTGGATTAGAGATGTATCCTGTAGAAGCAAAGAGGAGGGAGTCAGTTGGACATAGTTTTGTCTTGCAAATGTTTTATGTTGGTCAAAACAGAAGCAAATTAAAGCCAGTCAGATGCTAGGCCAGCAAACCTTCTAGACAAGTACAGCAAAGCATGAGACATGCCTCATAAAGGGCCATACGGAAAGAGCATAAAACACGACAGGCTGATAGATACGGGCAAGATGCTGCTGACTGGTCCCGACATAACCCTGTCTCAGCAGCCTACAGGACTGATCAGCATGACACAGCAATTTGCATTTACATAGTGATGTGCAGTCCCTGAGCTCTGCTGCGCTGCTGTCAAGGCAGGCAGGGATGTTTCACTTTCCACGTCCTGCCTGCTTGCATATTACACAAACACTTGTATTTTCGTCTAGTCTCTGAAAAACTCACACACACACAGTTTATGTTTCGTAGTCCATGGGGACTTTACATTGACTTACATGCATTTCCTGTAGACTAACCCTAACCCTAACCAGAACCACTACTTGCCTAACCCTAACCCTAACCTCATCCTAACCCTAAACCATGTTGCCACCCTAAAATTCAATTTCTTGCCCATGGGGACCTCAATTTAGGTCCCCACCGTGAAATGGGTCCTCATGAGTTGGTATGGAGTCAGGAAGAAGTCCCCATGTAGCAGGAAAAACACATCCCCACACACACACACACACACAAACACACACACACGCTTTAGCTACCATACAAACAAGAATACATCTTATATTTTCTCAAGGCCTCACACCGCATCCTCAACCACAACTCACATCCAAAATTCTCTCCCTCACTCTTAGTTAAAGCACAACTAAGCTAGACAGTTGATTAATATATTTGGAGATAATTACATCCCACAAAGTTCTCCCTGTGCACTGTCCTCCTTCCAAAGTGCCCAGTGTCATCTGCAGAGCCTCTGTGACAGAATGCAACACAGTCAAGGTGATACGATGAGCTTGATGGAGGAGAGTGAACAAAAAATTCCTGGATCATCACTTCCAAAGCAGTAGGAGAAACAGAGATGCATACACGCCGTGTTTATGAAGCAACCCTTGCTGTCAACATCCCTTTCACAAATCCTGGCAGGTGTGTATGCATAACATCCAAGTGTGCGTGCATGTTATCATCTCATGGTATGTACCAAGCATCTTAAACTATACAAGTATGGTGGAGGGTTGGGGTTGACTGACACACTGCAGTGTCTCTGGTGTTTTTGCCTGTGTGTGTCCAAGACTGGAGAGTGTTCATGCTGGAGTTCACCCGGCAGCACAAAAGCCGATTAACAGTAGCTCATCATATTTACCATGGCAGCATAGTTGATATGCAGGACATAAATGATGCAGTGCTGCAGCACCATAGACACTGTTCAGGCTTCACTGGTGGAAACTGCCCAAATTGCAGCAGCTGAGATCACTGAAACAATGAGGTGCAAATTGTTCCCCTACATTTCTTACCGAGTGATGTGAGTTTACTGAAATCTTTGAAGATGTTCCTTCCTTGCCGGTGCTCCTGTTGCGACTAACCTGGGCTGACACTAGGGTGGCTCCTTTTTATGCATGCAGCACAAGGATATGCTGAGCTGTGTTTTATTATGGAAAAGAAATGCTGCTAGAGGGTGGCACTCTATCAGCTCATGCAGGACTGGGACTTAACTAAAATGCAGGCTGAAAAATCTTGTCACTGTGTCTGAGGAGCCATAATGAGGCTTGTGTTCAGTACACTAAAACTGATAAATATAAAACTGTTGGATGAGGAAAGCAACTGCTGCCAAATGGGATATGGTAAATGTCTGAGATAGCACTTCTGGCTAGTTGTTCTTGTACTTGAAAGTCAAACTAAGCTAGTAATACATGGGCATATTAATAACAAGGGAAATTAACATGGATTACTTGCAGTTAATTGCCTAGTGTCAGTCAAGATAATAGAGAGGCTAAAGCTAAAATGCTAGCACCAGATGCAGTAATGACACGCCATCAGTTTTACTCTGAAAGGTGTGTCTACTTCTCACAAAGAGCATCACTTAACCTGTGAAAAAAGCTGTGTCCTCTCTGGCACTGATGGGATCGGGTCTTAAGTCTGTCTTAAGAAAATAACCACAATAGCTGTCAGGGTTACCCTGAGTCAGGTGAAAAATTTCAAACATTTGACATAAACCCTGTTATAGATAAACCAGGGAATTTAAAAAATGAGGACATTCAAAAGGCAGGGAAGGTCTAATAAAAATCCTGTAGATTTGTATTAAGGGAATGGTAGGATGTTTTCATTCTGACTATTCTTTTTTTTTTTCCAAGCCCCCCAACATTATGGGTGTGCTATAGTAACCTGGTGGCATTACTTAATAAAAGCTAACATTTTACAGGGTCAAAAGAAAAATGATCAGCATAACCAAATATTAAACAAGCACACTGAAAAACACATCTGTCACACTAAAGATCTTACTCTATGTATGGCGTGAAACTGGGATTGAAACTGTCACACATTCTACTGCTATTAATAGCAAAAGAAATTTCACCCTTAACATTTGAGTCAAAGTTGTAGAACAGCTTATCTGGTCACAGCCCACAGTTTGCAGAGGGTAGGTAACCCAATCTGGGATCAACCTCTTGCATGTGAATAATCATTATTAAAAAAAGATGTTATTCACGTCAGAGGGTGCAAAATCTGAAGGACTAATGATAATTCTTTTTAAAAAATTAAAGCCATCTTTTCTAACTGCACACATTACGGCAACCATCACATTTTACAGCTTTACGGTTCCTTTTTTTACTGCCTTTCAGCTTAGACTTAGACTTAGGTGTGAGGAAGTGACACGGTAAGAAGAACAACATTCAGCAATTTCTGTTTTTTAAACCTCAAAGAATGAAGAGACATCTTTTGAGGCCTGTGTCAGCAGAATCAGAGCTGATTAAAAAGAAGTGATACTCTACTAAAAGTTATTCTACTGATGATCTGGAACTGAATTAGTCCAGAGATATTGCTGAATGGGATGATTTCTTTTTTTGCATTTTTGAAACCTCTCATATGAAAAGGGGGCTACATAAGTAATGGAAATTATAATAATGTCAGCTAAATAAATAAATAAAAGAGGCTGGACTGTGTGACAGATTTGCTGACTGGGATTTTTAGAGAACTTGGTCATATACTGCCTTTTTTTTAAACTTCCCCCAAGCCCCTCCTCCCTCATCCTAAATGTGGAAACATGGTTGTGAGCTCAGGACAAAGTTAAAATACGTGACTGCTTTCTTTTGAACGTATAGTCCTCCTACTTCACAAGTGTAAGGAATAATTGGGCTTGTGATGTTCAAAAACCAAACCTGTCATCTGAAACGACCAGACACTTGATCCCCACAGTCTTTCTCTCAGCCTTGCGTTTCAAAACATCACAACTCTACCACAGCGCCCTTAACCTTGCTCTCACATCAACTAAGGGGGATGGCCTCGCACATGTGGCACTGCAGGGCAAACTGTGACCGCTGTCACAAAATGTCTGGGTGCTGCAGCTGCATGCAGGAGCCCATGGGGACAGTAGAGATGACCTGTTTTCACTCCTGCTGCTGAATCTTCAGTGTGACTCAGGCTGCAGCAGAGGTCATCGATCAGCAAGTGCCAGTCTCCAGGCATTAAGCACTCTGATGTGATCCATCCCTGAATTATGCATGGAGCATGGCTATATATGTGTGTTGCTTGCTTGTCACCTACAGTGGTGCAGGAGAGTGCGGTGTGTGTTGCTAGGGTCAACCCTCTGGGGGGCGGATATGCAGCAAGATGTATAATATGCCATGTAGCTTGGTGGTAGAGTTATGATGGTTGTGTCTGGAAACAGACAGGTAGGAAAGGCTCAAATGCACAGCAGCACTGAGGCTGCACCAACTGAAGTAAAGCACAGTAAAAACACAGCTTACACAGCTACGACCTACAATTGGACAGCAGATGTGTTTGGTCTGACAATCTGAGAAATGTTTGAAATAAATTTTGAGACACCTGATTCATGATTTTACGAGCACAGTGAAGGGGGGAGCTTGCAGGTGTTTTTACTACAGAAAAATGCAGCAAGAGAAACATCAACTCCAACGCCGGCAGCAATTTTTAACCATTAGCTGCCTGGTGATGTTTTGCTGAGCAAGCTGTTCTTGGCAAACAGGCTTCTTTATAGTCATAAAGTTCCACTTGTTTCCACCTGATAGCTGCCTGGTGCAGTCACAGTCTCCTACAAATGGCCACTGAGCAGCTTTTCTGGTTTTTATGTCAGCTGGTCATGCAGGTTCAGTCTGGTGACCTTCCAGCCTCTACACTAGTTCCCAGAGGATGTATCACGCCAGTGTTGGGAAAACAGGGCTGACAAAATGTAAATACCAGAAGTGGATCCAACAAAAACAGAGAAAAGAGAAAGAATCAGGGGGTGGGACTTTCAAATTGATCATTGTGTATTTATTCCAAAAGGCAGGAGCAAAAGGGGAAAGCGGCACAAATGTTTCAAGAAGGATTGTAAGCTGAAATGTTTGCTCCTCTGTTTCCTGCAAAAAACAAAACAAAACAATTGCAATTTTATTTTGGGTGCAATTTGCGTTTCTTTTTTCCATCGGTGTGAATCTGCAACTCCCTAGGAAGCAGAGCGCTCCTACTTCCAGTGCTCCCTTTCACTTCTCAGCTGGCTCAGAGCTGAGATGCAGAGACATGCGTTTTGGGGCTCCCCGATGTTTTATATGCATGTGTGTGCCTCTGTGTGGGCGTGCCACCTGGCTCAATCAGCTATGGCTGATTGCACAGACATACTCATTCACACACATACAGGAGCGCAGTGAATATTTCATGAGCTGCTGTTTACTTCACAACATTGCTGAGGTGAATGTCCATTAACTGAGGCTAAATGGCAAAGAGATAGTCTGGTGTGGGGAACAGCCGTGAGAGTGAAGGGCATGAAGCTCAAACTAACTGCACTAAGTAATACAGAAAAGCTGTTGTTACCACAGAGTACATTCAGGATATGGGGTATTTAAAGGATTAGTCGGGTTATTTTCTATGTTAATAGTATTTTCAGCAATCTCCATACAGAGACTAAAACCGGCAATAATTTGCCTCTACTCATGGCTAACATCTGCCAGTCTGTCAGTCGTCTGTGCCATAGACCTCTGCTGGATTAAAAACACATCAGTGAAACACATCGCTGCACCGAATGACATTTTTCTTCATTCCTCATTAGCAAACACCAGACCTGAGCGTAACGAGCTAGTAGAAGGTAAACAATGCACAGAGTTCACACAAAATCTCACGGATGCGCAACTGACTCTGGGGGTTGTATGGGCGAAACTGAGACTCTTGACATCTCTAAACTTCTGGCTACAGCCCTGAATTAGGAGAAGTTAGGGTAGAGGGAAAACTAAGAAAGATCTGCATGACCCATGTCCATGTAGCTGATATGCACTTGACAGAGACAAGAACACACCTGATACCAGAGCCATGGTTCAAATACCAGTATCAGTAAGAAAATAGTTGTGTATGAGCTGGTTTTCATTTCTGTTACATAAACACAAAGCATGTACAAACATTTTGTCATTAGGGGAAATTTGAGTGGAAGATATTATACAGTTGACCAATACGTAAATAGTAAGACTGAATACAAGAGTTAAAAAGCAACCATGATGTAAATAAAAAGTTCCATATAACACAGCTATATAGTAATAAAGCCAGCATCCCAACATATGACCAATTTGATGTGGGATCTTTGCAACAGCTCATGACCATGATGGGGATTGTGGGTCCCTAGACAACATACATGGAGACTATTTACTATTGCAGCTCATTTTTTGGTGCTAAACAGTGAAACCGCTTGTGTTCATATTTACTAAGGAGTCACAGATTGGTTTTTATGCCAGAAAAAAAATAAAAAGAGAAGTGGCACAACTTGAAGTTGCATGTTTAGTCTCATGCAATATGTATTTTAAGGTGTTCCCACCTAGGGACAAAAAATATGGGAGGAGAGAATGGAAATTTATTTAAACACCCTCGGTACTTGACTTACAGAAGAAATTGCGGCTGATATTTAAGGTCAGGAGAAAGCAGGTTTAAAATACTGTCTGTGGCAGTGCTGTCAGTGTGGCAGCTGTTATTCATTTGAGACCTTGTCAGCGTTAAGAACACATTTGAGGAAGGAGAGTGAGTTTCTAAATCGCATTTCTCTCTTTAGAATGCCAGAGGAGACTGGGACGGACTTTTACAGGCTTTCAGGTCATACCATTCTTCAATTACTGAACAAAATGAAAGACAATTTGGTTGGCAAAACAGTGCCTGACTGCAGTTTAGAAAGTGTTGGTTGATTTCCTCAGTCAATATTAAAATTCAGCAGCAGTAAACATAAACTTTCTTCCATGTGCGGAGCCAGGAGGTTGTCAGTATTAATGAATGAAAAACAATGATAAATTCTTGCCTTAAATGCAACTAACATTTTTCTAGTGCTTTATAATTGATTTTAGTCAAATTAGTTTTATTTTATATCATGTTCAGCAAACACTGTCTTATTTTTACACAAAACAATCTGATGCTTTAAACCCAGAGTTCTGTGAAATAATAATCTACTTCTTTCCTGTATTTTAAATGTTCCACCCCTCTCTGAGTCCGAGTCTGCCACCCAGTCCAAAATGTTCTAGATCCGCCCCTGCTTTCTTCTATGCTGCATCTTGATCCACCAACGCACAATAGGTCCTTATGGGTGGAAGTTTACTTAAATGAACACTGCTGAGACTGTGTTCATTTACATTATTAGTTATGGCAAATATAAAACAAAATTGAATAAATGAGGTGCTGCAATATTTTGCACGCCTGATGGTCATTTGTGACAGATTTAGTAAATACCCCCCTGTGATGTCATTTTAGAGAGGATTCTAAGAGACTATAAAGATCAAATGCTCTTTCAAAGAGGGCTGCGTATTGACAGGGAGGCACAGTTTGATCATCACTGCCTCCACTAGAGCACTGAGCGCTGCCCACCTCATCGCAACTGTGTCTTGTAGAAGTGGCTAAAGGTCTCTCAGAAGTTCCAGCCACGCAACTGCTGAGCCCGCTGCAGCTTGGCATTCAGTATCAGAACTTAGCACACAGCCGCTCCTTCAAGGTTATCTCAGTGGAGAATTCGCTGACAGCAGGATACACACACATGCATTGATGTGCACACACACACACACACACACACAGTGACATAAAGATAGTTACTCACACACACAATCACAATGGAACACACACACCTCATTGGCCCGGCGAGGGTGGGGCGCAGCTTGTTTGTGCAGGCAGTTTATGCAAATAGGTTTAATTGGGAAGGATGGATGTGTGATTAGCAGTAAAAGGCACTAATCATTTCTTTTTTTAATTGCTTTTTATATCCAAATAAAAATGCAGACCTGGGCAAGGGCTCCACCTGCCAACCTAATCTGTCTCCTGACAAGTGAAGGTGAATGCCAGAGCTCACGTGCGGTCAAGGGCGGCAATGTAAATTCATGTGTCAGTGAGGATGATGGACTGGTGCTGCAACACTGTGAGCGTGTACATGTGTGTGTAAGAGAGAAGGTAAAAGAGGAAAAGCCAATGCCATTCAAGCAGCTGCATGTATCATGCCTGGAGCCGAGTGTCAGAGTGTGTTAGTGAGAATTTGAGTGACCTTTAATTTGAGGATGAGAGGGTTGTAGAGAAACTGTGGAGGTAAGCATCATTACAAATTGATCATTTACTTTATGCACAGCAGTGTTGAGAAATATAATCCTCTGCAAAGAACCCTGACCATCATTATTTGCAAGAAACAGAAAAGGGGAAACTCAAGGTCTGAATTATCCATCTAGCTTGAGTTATATTGCTGCTTGGATCCACACACATGAACACACACACACACACACACACTTCCTGTCTGTGCCAGTTTGTGCTCCTAGTAATGAATCCCAGTGACAGCTGACCTTTCCTGCCTGGGGTGCCAGGGACAAGCTAGAGAGGTGGGCATGGTGAGGGAGGCTGGAGGGGCCTGTGGTGACCTCATAGAAAGGGTGCCAACCCTCATTTAGTCACTTCAAAGTGGCCTAATCAGTGACTGAATACATGAGAGAAGAGAAAAAGGAGGAGATAACAGAGGAAAATCAGTGGCCAGAGAGGGAAGGAGAGGAGGAGAAATAAAGAGGACGGGGAGAGAGAACATCCACTGTTACACTGTTCTAAACTGTGCAATTGTTATCATCTGAATATGTGGTGACACAAACTGGGATACGCCTGGATCCACTGAATATGGATTTTGCTCAGATTACAATCAAACCTTTGAAACACGACTTGGAAGCGGGCTAGCTCACATTGTGATTGCAATTCTGTGAAATCTGGCTGCAGTGCGCAATGAGAGTTACATAAAGAGGGAAAAAGGCGTCCTAAACACTTCAGTTAATACAACCCACAACAAAAAAATCAAAAATGGTACCATAGTGAGAACAAAATGCATCTCAGGTTGAAGCCAGTGGTTAGGGGATACCAGCCACAGAGGAAGACAGAGAGGAAATCGCAATCTCCCAATAAAAGTCAGGATTAACCAGAACATGGAGCCCTCCTGTCTCTTGTGCAATAACGTACCTTTCCAACACGTTATGAAGCGCACCCCACTCCTGAACACTCCCTACCTCACTCTTCTTCTGAGACAGAATTTACAGTTAGCAGTGAACTTCCGTTATACGCCAGCTCTGGGCAAAAATACCCCCCACCACAAGTCAAATTGCCCTCTCCAAAGCCGAGGCTTGAATGACAAAGCGAGGACTGTGGAAGAGAAAACATGGAGAGGAGAGCTGTGACAGAAGAGGGAAAGTAAACAGCAGTAGAATAGGCAGAAAAACAAAAAGTCATAAAATAAAAAAGCAGCGTGGAAGGAAGGAGTGGGAGCCAGGGAGATGGTAATCAGAAGAAAGATGGCGGCTACAGGCATAGAGACAGAGGGAGGAGATGAAGAGTGCTTCCCGAGGGGATTGAGCCCTGACTAATACAGAGGAGGAGTTCTATAAACAACAGAAACACACAGCTCTCAGCGTTTCATTGCTCTATGCTACATTACCTCCAATCTCTTGTCTTCAACCCTTAGCTCCTTTGCTCTGTGACCCTAAATCCCCACACTCTGAAACCATGTCATTCGTAACAAGTGACACATTTATTTAGCCTCTGTTCAGACTTAAAAATCATACTTTTTCTCTGACAAGACAGTAAAAATATCTGCCAAATGCAGGAGACAGCAGACTGTGAGACAACTTCCTAGACATTTGTTCACCTAAAATCCTTCCTCTTCAAATAAAACACCATTCAGTGTGAAATGTCAACCATTTTACAGTAAACATTGCATAATACATCACAACTGTCTAAAATACCCTTATCCGTGCAAAATGGGTTAGTGAATGAAAAATGAAAAGCAATGAAATTGTTGCCTTAAATACATCTAACATTTTTTGGTGCTTTGTAATTGATTATTGCTCAAATATAATCTTTTTTTATATATCATGCATGCAGCAGGGAACCATTGTCCAACAGTGATGTCCCTGGCCAGGATTAAACAAGAATAGCAAGATGGCTAAAGAAAGCACTGTGCGTGTTTCAATTTTACACAAAATAAACAATTTGATTCTTAATAATGTATTGTTTATTATTTCACAAAACTAGGGATTTTATTTACATTTTTACATGCATTTCAAATGTTCCACCCCTCTCTGGGTCTGTGCACCAAGCTGGCCACCCCACCCAAAATTTTCTAGATCTGCCCCTGATTTTAAGACAGTGTGGCAGATTCTGAAATTGGCCTGGTGGTTCAGCAACAGTGAAGATGCCACCCCCCAGCAAGAAGCCTGCACAGAGACTCTTTCAAATTTCACCCTCTTCCACTGAGCTTCCACCAGATGCTCTAGTTTTCTCCTTTGCTCCAAAGACGTGAGAAGAAATAAAAACCCAGAACTGCTCGCAGCATTGGTGTGTCTGTATTGGCCTGTGATGGACTAGCAACTGGCATGAATAAATGTTAAAGCAGACCATGAAATTAATAATTTACAACTTGAGATGGGCGTTTCTGCACAGTGATCCTGCCTGACTATATCTGTGCGGGTGTTCTGCCGTCCCACTCTCAACTCTACCCTCCACTCTTGATTGCTTTATTCTGGTCGCTAGATTCCTCTTAACTCCATTTCCTCTTCTTCATCTTTGCAGATTTTTCTTCAAGCTTGACATTTAAACCCAAACCCACTTGGGACCCGCACAGAACAGGCTTGGGTAATTTTACACAGAATTTTCCATTTCATCACTTTGCTTTGGGTGAGGATTGTTTGAAAACATTAAAATGTGCTTACCCTCATTTAATAGTGACAAATTACGTAGCATTGTTGGGATTCAGGGGGCTTGGATTTAACCAAGTTTGGCTGCAGATTAGTCAGAAATGACTTGAGTTTGGGAGAGCTTGAACACACTTTCCAAGGTAAGGTCCAGTTTTCATACCACATCACCTTTGATCGCTACCCATCTCTGTAGTTTTCCCTTCCATATTTCTTTAAAGAGTCGTGCCTTTTCCCCGTCCCTCCACCGCAGCAGCCTGCACGCATCAGAACACAAGCCATATTGACAGAACTGCTTGTGCCCATCAGGTTGTGTTTTCAGCTTCAGGGCCATACTCGGTCGTTCGCCTGACCTCTCCTCCATCTCTTCCACTCCAGCTCTACATCTGGTACTGTGCGTCTCCTCAGCCCATAAGCTTCCACTTGGATGCTCCTTCCAGTCACTGTGACCCATTTGTAAGTTTTTTGTGATTAATGTATAGACTACCACTGCGTGCAACGGTTGTCTCTCATCATATTCACTATATTCAACCTCAGCTTGCGCGACTCAGATATACCATTGATTGTTAGTGTAATGAAAAAGACAATTACAGGCCACAGTGCAAAACACTCCCTTTGTGGCTTTTCAAAACCCAAGGCTTTTTTTAGTACAGGCATTCTGACTTGTTCCTAAATGGTTCCACCCTGCATTCCTGTGGAGGGCAGCAAAAAGACAAGAATCGCTGATTAAAAAAAACCTGCCTCACCTCTAGGAGATGAAGTTTTCTATTGCAATTAAAGAGAAATACTGGCACACTGTCTTCCCTGACCCCTATTAATGGAGTCTGAGGAAAAAAAAGCCACCACATCTCTCCTCTCCACACAACCTGCCACTAAGCAGGACCTGTTGCTCAAATCACATTAACTAACAGCAAATGAAAAAACTCAATACACAGTGTGCCAGGCAGTGCTAACACTGAGCTGATGCAATCATGCCTACAAACACAATCCTACCTTTTACTACTCCATCTCTCACACAGGGAAATAAAGGAACAAAATTCTTGTACTGCCACAATAGGGAACATTTCTTTCCAGTCCTTCCTTTTACCCAGTGCAGTCACTGCCGAGGCCTTATTAATACTTGGTAAAGTCGTGACTTTGTAAAAGCTGAAAGTGAAGGGAGAGACTAAACGCTTTACTGTTCACTAGCGGAACACTGTAATCCAACTGGGAGCAGCTGCATCCTTGTTTCAATAACACACCAACAACACACTGCCCCCCCCGTTGCTGTCTGTCGCTCTCTTTGCCGTGCTCTAGGACATTAGATGTCCAGCCATGCTGCACGATTGCAATGTTATGCATTTGTAATGTTACATACGAGTCTTAAACAGTGGCGCTGATGCTCGTCTAGACAGCACACAGAAGTCCATCAATCTTCATCTGGGGAGGGCGCGGGTTTGCTGCTTATTCAGTTCCCTTGTGCAATGATTGGGATCTCACCCCCTCACTTGCTTGCAGCTCTCTTTTCCGAGTGTATAACCAGCCACTGTGCACAGCTGTCATGTGTCTAGTGAAAACGTTGTGACAGACACTCATTGTTCAAGATTGAATATGCATTTCTCCCTTCAGGACTGACGTATGCCAAATGAAGGACATTCCCTTGATTGATGGCATCTATTTATAATAGCACTTTTTTTTTTTTTTGCTCTTGTACAGACTTTCTCTCTATTTCTCTCTCTGCTCTGCTGATCTTTGACAGGCCCAGAACCGGAATCCACCACAGGGTAAACAGAGGGCGCCAATGTTGATTGCCAAATCCAGAGTATTGGACATCTATTATAGTTCACCCAAACTCCCATTAAGGTGTGAAAAAATACACACTTTCACTGCAGAAATTATGCATGGGTACAGGGACAAGGGGAGGAGGAGGGGTACTCCTGAGCACCAAGGTTAGAGCACAACATAATCAATAATGCACTGCCTATTGTGTTTTGCACTGCAGTCAGCTCTGTTCAGTTCCATTCAAGTGAATCCACAGGGCTGGACCGCACAGGCCTGTGCTGGGTGAAAGATGAGTCTTCTTGAATGCAACAACAGCAGAAACAGTTAGGAAGGGGAAGAGGGAATGATGGCCTTAGCAGATGAGAGTGAATGTAGGCGAACTTGGCAGGAGAACGGGACACAGAGTGCCTCGTCGCCACTGCTGCAGATGTTGTTTATGAATCTTCACACAACATTGCACTCAATCCACAACCCACCAAAAGGGATGGAGACTATGGCCCTGGGCTGAGGCACTAGATGCTAAAATAATGACAATTATAACAACAAAAAAAACTGCCATCTTCTCCAATACACTAACAGTGCAATAAATGCTTTATTTTATGCATTTAAGATAAGGTAAAACACAAAAAAAGCTTAGCTTTGCACTTCTTTCCAGTTCTCTTGCTGTAACTTGACTACTTCCCTACTGGAACATAGTAATATTAGCCAAGTTGAGCAATGAAATGCTTCCTCAACAGCTACTCCTCTCCTCGGGACAGCACTGATGGTTTCATCATCAACTGCAAACCAAAACAGACTGTTACACATGCAGATTTAGTCCGTCATACTGATCACGTGCCTATGGAGTGGATTCAAATGCTTTGGTTAATAATAAGGGGAAAACCCTTCTCGGGTCGGGGTTGGACATTATATACAATAAGCTTGTTGGGTCTGGGTTGGGTTCGGACAGAAATACAGTATGCGGTCTGATTCATGCTGATTCATGTTATCGCATCACATATGCAAGAGCTGTTCCCATTGCTTTTCCTGGTGGCTATGCAAAGAGCACAGTGACAAAAAGGCTGATCAATATTGTTGCTCAACTCAACTGTTTAATGCATTTGCAAATTTCTTTAATGTAAAACACTACAGAGACGGTTGGTTTTTAGTTTATTTTGTATCTCGAGATAAGAGTGTTGCTGGATTGTGTTGGAAGACCTTCAGCTAACATGTTGCCTCTTACAAGGTTCTGAAATTCAAACAACCACGTGCCTTAGAAAGTCTAGTCACATCCCTGTGAGAACACAATCCTGAAGAACCATATAAACCTTTGAGGCCCATTTTGTACAAAGTATATATTGATCTTAGTGTTGCTCAACTAGCATTGATCTAACGCCAGCTCAGTGAACAGACAGGGTGCTAGCTGTATCCCGTGTGCTTTTGTGTGCGTGTGTGTGTGTTCGTAATGGTCTAGTTTGGTCTTGGTCTGTCCAGAGGTAAAAATCTCTTCCCGCCTACGCTCCCTTCTTGCCTCCTCAGTCTGTCAGATCTGATCCTCCCGGTCGCCACGCTGTGTTGTCTGCTTCTGTCTCCCTTCCTGTCATTGAGCTGAGGGCCAGCAGAGGGGAACGGGCTGCCAGCGCCTTGGCTTGGTTGCTTGGCTCCCACCAGCCTAGTCATTACTGCTGGCTAACAAGCAGAGAGCGAGGGACGTTTGTGGCAGCTCTTCCCCTTAACTAACAAAGAGAAAGACCTCACGGGTAACTGTGGTAACAGCAGCAGAGCAGAGGTTCAGGCTCCTGCTGGACCCATAATGGTACTTTCTCATTATAAGCTGTCTCCCGAGCAAAGAAAAAAATAAAAATAAAGATATACACGATGGGCTACAGGTGCTTTCAACTACGCATTGTGGGACTACAGGCACAAATAGGAAGGAACATTACGTGCACAACCTGTCACATACCACTGCTTATATTTTTGTTAGTGCCAGTGATGTCACAGGAAATCCTCAAGGTGTGTAGTGTGTGGGGTTGGTGGTGGTGGTGGAGGGGTATTTGACTTGAATTGAGTTTGACGTAATTTGATTCGACTCCAGAGGCTCCTTCACACTCAGGGTCAACACGGAGAAGAGGGCCAGCTGCACAGAGCCTGTGCATAATTAAGCATACGTAGCTCACGTGTTCACAGATATACAGTACATGCCATTCCAAACACACTCACACAGAGGCACATTCTGCTTTTAAGACCCACAAAATTTTGGCATATGCAGAGATTCTTAATATTTGGCAGTCACTTTCCGTGCTGAGGGATGGAGGTGCAGGGCTGTGTTTATTAATGGCTTTTAAAACACTGACATACTCGGCCCACGATTGTTTTCATCAATTTTCAGCTGTGTGTCCATATTGAAGTGGGCTGCATTTTGGCAACATTTTTGTTGTTGTTGTTTCATTTAGTCAGCTCAATATCTTATCTTTGCTCAGACAGGACAGTCTCTCACCCTATTATAAACTAATGAGACTAGCGTTACCCAACTTTCTCAGGCAAATTCACTGGAGTATTACTGCATAGTCCCATCTGACGACCAGCTTCATGAAACAAATGCATTGTGCAGTCAGCTATCTCCATAGCATCTTTTACAGGCTATAGTTCAAACAGTCACTCAATATATTGTCTGACTGCTTTCTCCATAGAGGAGGTGGACAAAATACTACACAGAGATATGAAACTTCAAATGCAACCCAGTGCAATAGTACCGCAATATCTACTACTTTTGTGAAGGATATCATTTTTCTTTTGGCACTGTGTCAGTGAGGTTTTCACACAACCTTATGGTAATTTCTGAGGCTATAGAGTTTGTGGTGGTGTTGTGCTGGATTACATCATATTGTCAGTGTTCATTATTTTGTGATATATAAACAGAAACACCCTAGTATTGTATTGCAGTGTGCTCTAGACTCAACAGAATAACAAAAGCACTATATTAAAACCATGACCTCAAAACTGGCACATTTTGAGAATGTGCCAGTTTTGAGGTAATCAAACTAAAAGCTTCACAAAAATACAAAAAAATATAAAAATTAAATAAATAAATGAAATAAAATCGTGTTTTCTGAAAGGATAAAAAGAGCCCAAGTCATGACGTCACGTCGGTGGTCGCTGCATCTTCCCCCACACGACCACATAATCCTCAAAGTAGTGAAATTAATTCCAACAGGTAACATAGCACCAACAATAACATCATGAACCACTAGATTCCTCTCGCTAAGCCAAAAAATAACATGTGTGGCATACACCCTGGCCTCACGCTGTTAAAACAAACAGGTACTGTGCTCCAGAGGAATCCAGTCCATTGATGAGCTGATCATTCACTGCCCCGGGGTGTTTCACTGGCCGTCCGGCCATCAGCCAGGTAAAACAGTGGGTCTATATAGAGGAGCATTCCTGAAAATGCAGTAATCACAGCCCCTGTATTTTTCACCACATCCACTCTTCAGCAGCAGCAGGAGGTAAATATATCCACAAAACTGTTTTCAGTAGAAAAATGCCTCTTTTACAGTGGCACTGCTGGATGTCAGGCAAGCTGACATGAATGTGCAACTACCTGGAAATTATGACCATTCAAGGAAGATCCTAAAACTATTATGTAATACTTTATTTTGTTATAAAAGAAATAAGTCTTGTGAGCGAGTTTGTGAGACATGTATAAACAGTTGCATCTGCATAGAAGTACTAGAGCATACAGTATTGTTCAAAATAATAGCAGTACAATGTGACTAACCAGAATAATCCAGGTTTTTAGTATATTTTTTATTGCTACATGGCAAACAAGTTACCAGTAGGTGCAGTAGATTCTCAGAAAGCAAACAAGACCCAGCATTCATGATATGCACGCTCTTAAGGCTGTGCAATTGGGCAATTAGTTGAAAGGGGTGTGTTCAAAAAAATAGCAGTGTCTGCCGTTGACTGTACAAACACAAAACTATGTTGTACAAACGTTTTTGTTTCTAGGATTTAGCAATCCTGTGAATCACTAAACTAATATTTAGTTGTATGACCACAGTTTTTTATAACTGCTTCACATCTGTGTGGCATGGAGTCAACCAACTTGTGGCACCTTTCAGCTGTTATTCCACTCCATGATTCTTTAACAACATTCCACAATTCATTTACATTTCTTGGTTTTGCTTCAGAAACAGCATTTTTGATATCACCCCACAAGTTCTCGATTGGATTAAGGTCCGGGGATTGGGCTGGCCACTCCATAACATTAATTTTGTTGGTTTGGAACCAAGACTTTGCTCGTTTACTAGTGTGTTTGGGGTCATTGTCTTGTTGAAACAACCATTTCAAGGGCATGTCCTCTTCAGCATAAGGCAACATGACCTCTTCAAGTATTTTGACATATGCAAACTGATCCATGATCCCTGGTATGCGATAAATAGGCCCAACACCATAGTAGGAGAAACATGCCCATATCATGATGCTTGCACCACCATGCTTCACTGTCTTCACTGTGTACTGTGGCTTGAATTCAGAGTTTGGGGGTCGTCTCACAAACTGTCTGTGGCCCTTGGACCCAAAAAGAACAATTTTACTCTCATCAGTCCACAAAATGTTCCTCCATTTCTCTTTAGGCCAGTTGATGTGTTCTTTGGCAAATTGTAACCTCTTCTGCACGTGCCTTTTTTTTTAACAGAGGGACTTTGCGGGGGATTCTTGAAAATAGATTAGCTTCACACAGACGTCTTCTAACTGTCACAGTACTTACAGGTAACTCCAGACTGTCTTTGATCATCCTGGAGCTGATCATTGGCTGGGCCTTTGCCATTCTGGTTATTCTTCGATCCCTTTTGATGGTTGTTTTCCGTTTTCTTCCACGTCTCTCTGGTTTTGCTCTCCATTTTCAGGCATTGGAGATCATTTTAGCTGAACAGCCTATAATTTTTTGCACCTCTTTATAGGTTTTCCCCTCTCCAATCAACTTTTTAATCAAAGTACGCTGTTCTTCTGAACAATGTCTTGAACGACCCATTTTCCTCAGGCTTTCAAATGCATGTTTAACAAGTGCTGGCTTCATCCTTAAATAGGGGCCACCTGATTCACACCTGTTATTTCACAAAATTGATGACCTCACTGATTGAATGCCACACTGCTATTTTTTTGAACACACCCCTTTCAACTAATTGCCCAATTTCACAGCCTTAAGAGCGTGCATATCATGAATGCTGGGTCTTGTTTGCTTTCTGAGAATCTACTGCACCTACTGGTAACTTGTTTGCCATGTAGCAATAAAAAATATACTAAAAACCTGGATTATTCTGGTTAGTCACATTGTACTGCTATTATTTTGAACAATACTGTACGAACACCTCATTATAGATAGGTAAGTCAGAAAACAAGAAAAGCATGCCAAGGGCACTTTAAACACACCCGGTTTCTAATTTGGGCTGTTTGAAAGTCCTTTTCTTCTTACTTTAGATCAAATCCACCGATGTCTATCACTTGCCTAACGGGTTCTCCAAAGAATAGGCCAGGAGTTGTTTCTCACCAAACTAGTTCTTTTAACTTGTGAGGTCCTACATCATTATCCAGACATTCATATTCACTTTAAAACTGTAGATCAGAGTCTGTTCTTTACATGATTATTTCATCAAGTTTGAGGAATGATCAAAAAAACAAAAAAAAAAAAAACAAAACCTTTCTATTGTAAATAAGAAAGCCAGTGACTTCATTAGAATGTATTTCAAAGGCAACTAGACTACAAGTTATGTCTGAGCCTGATAGTGTTACAATAATCTGAAACTACCCTGTCTCATGTTAAAATATTTTCAATGTATATTCGGGTGTATTATGGGTACCTTCAGGCGTTTTTAAAAACTGCAAATGTATGCCATTCCCTAAAAAAACAGTTTGTTAGGCTACAGTTCGTCCACATGTTAAGATAATTTTAAGACCGAAACACAAGTCTTCTTATTAGCTAAAATGCTTTTTCAAGTTTGTGCATGACTTCAAGATTAAAATAACGACATTTACCTGTTTTGCTGTTGTATTTGCAGATGGCAGACGTCCTCTAGCATAAGGTGGCCATCCTGTAGTGCTGCTCATACTCCAGTGTATGAGCAGAACCAAAGGGCTCCACGTGTAAAGCAGCTCTCTTTGAAGATACTGGTGTCCAACTATACCGATTTATTGTTCCATGTCATGTCACTATTGTTACCGTACATGATGATCAAGAATGAAGTCCGGTATGTTTTGCCCTGTGCTGCTAGACATGCCAACAAAGAAAGGGCCCATTTATACCTGTAGGCTTTGTAGAAAGAAACTCTCTGTTCGCTTGTAGGAGTGTGCTCACCTGTGCGTACGCGCATGTCTGTGTGTGTGCGCATCGGGGTGGAACTCCGCTGTGCACAATACAGAGAGCAGAGGAGGCCACAGTTATTCTGAGTGTCCCTTATGCAGGTAGTATGGTTATAGTAGTAGATTTCTAAATATAAAGCTCATGGGCATTAGCTTTAAAAATGTATCAGCACATACTGTATCAGCATACCTTATCTGTAATGACCGCAGTGCCCTCACAAATCTAGTAAAAGCCTAATTCACTAGCTAGGGCTCACCCTCAGTGGCGCCATCAGCTGCTGATGTTTCAACTTCGACGGGCTCGTGCATCTTGGAAATGGCGTTCGTTAAGGCTCAGTAAAAACAGAAATATTACGTTAATGTCAATAATATGTCATTATAAAGAAATATGTCATTATAGTGCAAGCAAATGTAGTGAATCTTAGTTATTAGCCAGATTGGAAACCTCATTGAGATTTTGAATGGGGTTCACTCTCTTCTGGAACAACCCAGAAGCTCTGGTTTCACTTCGGCTCTCTGTTGCACTGAATTACATCCACTTACAAGTGTTAGTGTCATTGCGCCCACCCTCTGCATCGTGCATCATACATGCACTATATTATGATTACTTCAATAAGTTACTTTTACAGTTCATAGCATTAAATCTGCACTGATTCTCACGTAAAAAACAGTAACTGTTCCTGCCTAAAGTCACAAAATCTATGTGAGAAAGGCCCATCCGATTTCCTCTACTTGATATGCATTAGATTTTATCCGTTTGTTCAAATAAAATTTTGATGTTTGAGACTGGTTATTTGTGCTGAACAAGAAGTGATGACTGGAAATTCATAAACATACAGTGCTACTTTAACAAAACAATTTACAACTGTTGAGAAACAATATAACTGGTAAACAACGGCGCAATTACTTCAGCACTTCGACCTCATCTAGTTGCCAAATAAAGCTTGAGACCTTTGTTTGAAAAATGCCAGGCATAAATAGCAGCTGACTGCATCCCAGCAGCCAAATTAAATGTAAATTCAGAATTTACTGAAGGGGGGAATTAATTTACCTGGACCAGATGCTCAGTTCAAATCAATACATGTGAAAATTTAGAATCTGTAAACAATTGTTGTTACCCTCATACACAGTTAGCTTCTCACAACCCTGTGGACCCCCCATGTATACTCAGGTCACGTGGCTGATCTTTGACAGGTTGCACACAAAGGTCTCCACAGTGCAGTCACCCTGAGACCATATCTCTGACCCCCGGTAATGGTGTCTGGGGGAGGGGGTCAGGGGAGTAAACAGGCTCTTTCTGGGACAGACTCCCACTCCCACTTGCTGCAACCACCTTTTCACCTTCCCTCCCTCCTCCACGCCAATGAAGCACAGTGACGCTGTTGCCAAGGTTACTCGGGTATGGGGGTTAGGTGATACAGATGAAGTGATTTGTTATCTGCCTGCATGGTTGACGTGAGACCAAAAATGATTGTGTCTTGGTAGCATAGGTAGTGCGTTCCTGTTGCCTCGGTGATTTGCTCTTCTCTATTATCAAGCATGTGTAGAGAAGTAGAGCCTGAACAAAAACGAGCAGTCACTTACCATGCATTATCATTTCCCGGCTATTTGATACCAGCCCCTCGTCCAGCCGCAGCTATCTCCCTAGATAACTGCCCAGGGGAAAGTTCAGTGCTTTAATTTAATCTGATGACAAATGATTCGATTAGCTTGACCACTGATTAACCTCTTCCTCTGAGTTTTGTGCAACTATAGCAGAACCGGTCTAATTCCTTTCTGACATTTGGCTCTACAAATGTCAGTGTTGGGTGCATGTGTCACTGACTTGATGCATTATGTTGTGCTGTGTGTAAAAGTAGCTCCACTGCATCCATGGCTCACCAGCCATCAGCAGCGCACTGAGGGACACATGATGACGGCTGAGTCACCCATTAGCCCAAATTAGAGCCATCCTTCCACCATTCAAGACAGAGCCACTGGCAATGCCACGCAGTCAAAGCCATTATGGAAAACACGCACTAAACTGATTTTGCTCTGCAAATACCATTAGCCGGTGCTCCAAGATTATAAATATCCAAACTCCCAAACTGACAAAGAAAATGGGCTCGAATTGGGAACCGTGTTAAGAAAATCCTGCATCAGTGTCATGGATTTCTCCACCGGTTGCCAGAGGGCAGAGAGAGGCGGGTAATAGCTATGACAAGCCAAAGATGAAGGTACAAAGAAGAACAGTGGTGGTGAGTGAGGGTGAACATGGAGCGCTACAATTGCTGCTGGTGGGGTTTTGTGAGGAAGATGTATTAAAGTCACATGATGTTATGAGAAAAAAAAGCTTTGTGTTTCAGAGACCCACTACTTTTTAGCTGTCAAAATAGTTAAATGAATTGCAGCGTTAACCCTTAAAACCAAATGCATCAGCGCCGGTGCAGTTTTTCAGGCTGTCTTTACATCACCGTAACTCTGAGACCATTTGCAATATTGAAAACATTTGAATTGCACCTGAAACTACGCAGCTGGAGGGAGTGTGATGTGAGTGAATGCTGCAGGTGGTAGCATAATATGCACAGGTGAAAAATGGCTAGTTAGAAAACAGGAGCGAGACAAGTGAAAAAGAGACAGTGGAGAGAAAGAGGAACAGAAAGAACAATATAAGCAGCAATAAAACTAAAGACAGTAGATGTATCCTAATTCCCCTAATTGCATCCTGATTTGTGTCTTTGTCTTGCACCTTAGTCCCGCCCACGTAAGATGCAAGGAAAAGATGTACGGAGAAACAACACCCTCCTCACTCCTTGGAGCAGAAATAAAAGCTTTGGGACGGCCCTTCATTATGGCGGAAAGGACCAACTTCAGAGTCGAGCAAGAATCAAGGACCAGAGGAACGATAAAATAAGAGACTTGAAACAGAAACAAGAGACTTATTTGTTCATCTTTCTAAGTTCAAATTGCTTGGATCTGTGTTGCTGTAAATTTTATTGAGTAAAAATGTGAAAAAATGTATGCCATTTTTGATCTTTTCTAATGTTTACACAGTTTCATCGATTACATAATAATGTTAAATAAGAAATAAGAATGGAAAGCTGAAGTTTAGCTAAAAAAAGTATCTGTAGCAGTCAATGACAGCACAATGCATCACTGCTTTACACTAAAAAAAAGGCAAGCCATGCTCAGATGGCCACTTTTAGCCTTGGGTCTTATAACTCACTGTTATGGTTAGAAATCTAAAAAAACAATCTTGAAAATTTAGAGCCTGGAATAAGTGTTCTCTAAAATGGCTGCAATAATGTTGGGTCACACTGTTCAAATGGCCTTGCTTTGGTAAACAACTGTCCTGCATGTGGGCCAATTTGTCAAAACAACATGGCCACTTCAGACCTGGGGAAATTGCCATTTTGTCCATACAAGCTATTTCAATCCACTCATGTTTCAGTTTTGCCAGAAACGCAGCTCAATCCACCCGCCTCTTTCGCCGTCTCTTTTACTTGAGGGTTCCTGTTAAATGCCAACAACTGTTGCCTAGCAACTAAATATTCATCCTGCAGAATCTGCTAGATTATTATTTTTTTTTCCAAGTTGCACATTTCCAAGAGAAAAACAGATATCTTTGTGATTTCAAGTTCACAAATCCCAATGGCAGCGAAAGCAATGGTATGATCTTCAAATGAAATGCACAGCCCTGCAAAGGCATTGCATTCAGAGCGGCTGTATGAATTAGAACGGTACGAATTCCCACTGAAACCAACTGCTGGTTTGTGATTAAGTTAATATAACAAATTCTTGTTATCCTTTTGTTAAAGCAGGTGTTTTACTGAAATACCTGTTATCTCAGTAAGGAAACTTTTAATGTTCACACACAGTCAAGATGTCTCCGTCTCAAAATCCTTTCATAACCATCTGGATTTTTGAACAACACAAATGTCATATTTCTAATGCTATTCCAAATGCTCAAGCAATGAACATATTTTTCTCTAAGACTGAGCGTGTGTCTGTGGCTAGCTGGTGGTGTGGGCTGACTTCTGGACTCCCAGTAATATGGCTATTTATTCAAGACGACAAAGGCTCTCTGTGATAAATGCCACTGGGTGGAGACTCACAATGCACACAGTCAAACAGTCAACACTGTGGTAATGCATCACTTCCAGTCTAAATTTGTAGAGATGTGCCAACCCAATGCAAAGAATCAGTGTCAGGGCTGATTCAGGCATGTTTTACTTACCATATGTACAAAAACAAAGCTGATCCAATTCTACTACCACTGCTATAAACCTGGGGGTGTCTAATTCTCTCTCTCTTCTCCTCTGGAGAGCCCCTCCCAACCGTGCTCGACACAGAAGCCAGGGTTCTGTGGAAAGGAGCCGAAAAGAGGTTATATCTGAATCAACCACAACGCTCCTTAACCATATGTGCAACAAACTCCGCCAGTTATGCAGAGAGTATGAGCGACTTATCAAACACCTGTTGAACAAGTAGAACACAAACCTGCAGAGAACATGTAACATTTGTTACATAACAAATGTTATGCAACAGTTTTTACTAAATATTTGAAATTTAGTCAAACTTTTGTTGATTTTGGTGTTGAGACTGACCAGCTAAAAACCTGCTCAGTGGTACAAATTTTGCTAGAGAAATGTGATAAACCACATCTTAGAGAATCAATCTGTCTCACTACAGTCCAGCTGGGATGGACCTGAATCGACCTTTTTCTGTAAAACCGATTCAGAAAAGAATTCAAGGTTGCATAAGAAAGTTCTGATGCTTGCAGTGGATACATGTGCACATTCACCAACATAACTGTGCACCCTGGGACGACAGTGCACCAACACAGACAACAGCTTATTAGAATTATATTCAATCCCTGGCAAAAATATGAAAATGCCTATGAGAGAGTAGGTTTGGAGTTAGAAAGCAGACTGGCATGAAAGGAAAGCTGTGACAATGTTGTTTGTGTTTGGCCTCTCAGAGATGTTCCCATCAGCAGATCCTGGATCTGGAGCCTGCTGCCAGAGACATCCCTCTGTTCCTCATCTCCTGGATATCAGTAAACCACTACCAGTTTTCAACATGGCCACACCAATCTCTGGATGTCACCAAGACCCACCTTGTACATTTGTGCTTAGGCAAATGTTTATCTGAATTCACACTTGGCTTAATTTGACAAGAGCAGCCCATTCTTGAATGACTTTGGATGCAAAATAGTAATTACTCCTAAACCAAGCTGCAATAATGAACTCGTTAGCATGCTCAGCCTCCTGGAATTCATTACCCGGCTCAACGCCACACTCCTGATGGAGCAAAACCTGATCTGTTTTCACCTCCAACTGCTCAAAGGGATACGCAGTCGGAACCAAAGCATCATATTGGTTGTGACATGTCCAGCAAATACTCCTCACACAACAGACACCCACATCCTTGTTTCTGTTCAGTTATCGAGGTCCTTACAAAAACTTGCATTCCTTACCCTAACCTTAACCATGGCCGCTACCCTTAACCAAAGAACACCCTTGTATGCCACATCATTTTCATCAAACTGCATTGTGGGGACCAGTCTCCAGTCCTCACAAGTGATACTGGCCGATGCAAAGCTAGTATGCTGTTCTCCCGTTTGCTGTCAATGTCAAAAAACCAACACTAGGCTTTGAACATCAGTAATCCATTATGTAAAACTGCATAAGACTATAAACTTACAAATTCTGACAGAAACTCCAGTTTTTGGTACACACTAATGTAAATACATACAGTAACAAGACACTGAAATGACACTGGAGGAAATGTCTTTCTTCCTCTTTCTGCTTTCTTTTCAATAAAACAGTATGGTTATCTGCAGGCCCGCCTCCTGTTCGTGCCAACAGACAAAAAGAGACCTTCTTTCACTGACTATAGTTTAGTAGCATTACACTGTGATATTTATACAGAACAGGGTGGTACGTAAAAACCACTCAAATCAGAGGAAAATGGGATGCATGATTTGCAAAACAGCACAGAAATGAGGAAAAGGATCAAAAACTATTCAACTTGAGTTGTCCTTTAACCTCTAGAGTCCTGAGCTTTGGAAACCCAAGCTGTGCGGTCCTCATATGAGGACGCAGGGACTCTAGAGGTTATGAATTTATCCTGTCTTTTGTTATCCATAAACGGTAAAATACTCACAGTGCACCGTCTTCCCCAACAGCTGGGTCAAGGACAGATCAGGGATGACACACCTCCAGTCAGCATTCGAGCCACACCACCAAACAGGCTTACAATGATCTTGCACGCTGCTGATTACATTTCAGATGAATATTTGGAAGATAAACATTTGAATGACGGTACAAACAGACTGAAATGTGACAGACACCACTCTGTGCAGTGCCAAGTCTGTCACACAGCAGCAACTGTAGATACACAATCCCTTTCTGCCATATCATAGCTATGCCAGTTCCTTGTTGAGAATGATATTTACGCAATATTGGTTCCCTCTAATGCAGACGATTTACAACTATGAACTAACTCTATTGTTACCCCCTGTGACTCACTCTGGATACAAGCACTGGCTAAACGCCTAATATCTGTAAAATATAACAGGTTTTTACCAGTATAATTCAGCACCTGAAAGTGAGGAAGCTTTAATAGGGTTGTAGTGTGTCTGGTAACAGCTAAAAAGATTTTCGGGACTGAAGCGTTTAATGGAAAAAGCTGGGCAGCATGTGAGTTAAAGTAATGGCTTTGCATGTTGAGCAGAAGTGGCGTTAAGCTCAGTCTGTCAGAGAGTCATTGACTGAGCAGACCTGCCGCTCCATCTTTCTCTCTCATGCTCAGTCTGGCTGGCCCCATATCTCCAGCTCTCCTTTTTCACTCTCCTCTAAGCACCCATCAATTGAGGCAGTGAAGCCATCAGTGCCCACGCTTAGCCCGCCTGTCTCGTTGCTTGGATGGCCGTGTGTGTGTGTGTGTGTGTGTGTGAGAACCTTAGTGTTTGAGGGTGCTTGTGTGTGGAGACCCTTGATTGGACCCTACAGCAGAGGCTGGGACATTAATGAACACTGCCTGTCACAGTCCCAGTCCTCTTTGCAGATCTCTCACCCATCACTGTGGGTGATGGAACAGCATAGCCTGATCTGAATGGGCTCTCCCTTTCATTCCTACAGCCTGCATTGCTGGCCGGGGGATCACCAAGATCAGTAGAGGCAACTAATCCTGACCTCTCTGCCCACCTCCCTTTTAACAACAACCCTGGTTGTGTTCAAATCAAAATCAAGACTAAAGTGAAATGAGTCAAATACTGGTATCAATCTGTGAGATTCTGACAAAACTTGAGGGAATTATACACCGTGATACAGCATGGTAAAGGTTTTGAAATTTACACTGGCCTGATAAATACGGTAAGCTGAGTAATCTTTCTTTGACCATTTATCAATAACAATATTAGTAGTTTAAAAAAATCTACATTGCCATTTAATACAGATGGGTGACAAATTAAAGGAAAAACCTCCCAGGATGACAGTGCTCTCATTCACAGGGCACAAAGGGTCACTGAATGGTTTGATGAGTATGAAAATGATGTGAATCACAAGCTGGGGCCTTCGCAGGTGCCTGATCTTAACCCAGTTTGACCTATGGGAGATTTTGGACCCATGTGTTAGACAGAATCTCCACCACCATCATCAAAACATCAATAGAAGGACTATCCTTTAGAGGAATGGAGTTCATCCCTACAGAGGAGTCCGGACTTGGTAAGCCAGTGCCATGGTGCACTGAAGCTCTTTTGGCAGCTGAACACTTTACTGTATATGTTGGATTTTCCTTCAATGTGTCACCCATCTGCATCTTCCATCTTTTAAATAAAACAATTCTACTTTAAAATATACACACACACACACACACACACACACACACACAGTTCCAGCACTGATGCCTTTGTAAAAATGGTTCCTTCACTAACAACAGGCCACTCAATTTTTAGCACCACAACAATCCCTTCTTTATAACTACAGTATGTGCCAGGTAGCATGTTTGATTCTCCGGCACTCAGAGAACAAGTCAGATCAGTAGTTAACGACTTCTTTATAACTACAGTATGTGCCAGGTAGGATGTTTGATTCTCAGGCACTCAGAGAACAAGTCAGATCAGTACTTAACGACAGCACATAAATTATATCTGAATTACACTGAAACATTAAATGTATCCTTGTGTGTTTTATGCCTTAATATGCAATGACCTCTACTTAAAGGGCCTGTAAAGATGTCAAATGAAATTCTTTATTGCATCTTTTTTACTTTTTATGTGCTGTGGCTGAGGAGCAAATGCTTGAGGTCATATAAGGTTTTTGTTAAACAGCAGCTCATTTTCAGGTGCAACCAAATTTTGTGCCACGTTCTGTAACTGAAAAGTTGCCAGGATTGCAACATTTTGCATCACGGGCTGTTGCCTTGATCAACGCCCAGGACCCAGTCAAAAATTAATCTGACAAAACTATCTTTGAAATCAAAATTTCGGTTCAGAACCACCTCGTACTACACCCTGCTTTGAGTTTGCAGAGCTACAGCAGCCAGCCACATGATTCCACTCAGCATAACATCCACTCCACTTTCACTCCACATTAAGACAACTCATTATGAATATGCAGGTTTACAATAGAAGCAAGCTTTTGTCCTTATTCCCATGTTTTATTTAACGAACCTGTTTTTTTTTTTGGCTTGATTTCCATGTGCTTGTTAGAGAATCACAGACTGCTGCTGCTCGTGCCCACACACTCCCCAATATAGGGACATTTTGATTCCATTTTTCGCTTGGCTTGTCTGTCAGTTTACGTGAGCAGAAGGACCATGACTCAATTTTCCAGGGAGGAGGATGCTGAGGCTTTCATTTGTGTGCACTTTTGAATCAAAGATGGAGACTCTGCTGCTGGAAACGTATGTGTGCATGTGAGTGTATGGATGCGTGTGATCAGAGCTGGGTTGTTTGAGGCATGGGGGAAAAGCTCCCCTGTGAGGGGAAGCTGAAGAGAATAGTGCTGATGTGGTCCCTCTCTGACAGCAGCCAGAGAATACCACGTGAAGAGACGGAAGGATACGATAGGAAAAGAAGAAGATATGACCCCCCCTTTCTGATCTGGAAATGGAAAGGATGACAATGTAAGCTCATATCATACTTGGTAATTAATAGCCCCGGGGGCAGAAATGTGTCCCACTCTGATGATGTCAGTGCTTTGAGGAGTGAGCGACAGGTCATTTCTGGCGTTACGGACATCAGTGGCCCTTAGCGCTGCGGCAAGATGTCAGCCCAGTTAGTGACATCACAATGTGATGAGTCCTAGACAGACGCGCAAGGCGGCTAAATGTGACAGGGTGAGCAGAAACTAGGATGATTCAACCCTGCAGTAATGACGGAGGCAGGCAGAAAGAAACAAATGCAAGAAGCAACAGTGTGTAGACGAGGAGAGGAAGGAACACATGGAGAACAGAAAAAAAGACTGAAAGGGAGGAGGAGAGGGCAGCGGGAGAGATGATCATGATAGGGACAACATATGGGGGAGTTTATATATACAGTACAGAGGAATTCACCAAGATGGTAAAAGGATGAATGTGTTAATGGAGAACAGCGCAGAGTGAATGAAGCATGTTAATGAAAAGGGGTGCTGCTGAGCACAGACAGTGAATGGGAATA
>NW_018127943.1:2808940-2832140 GCF_001952655.1 Monopterus albus | reverse complement strand
GGGGGGGGGGGGGGTGGCAGAATTAAAAGAGGTACAAGTGGCCTGCAGCAAAGCAGAAAAATGGAAGTCAGCAACCAGTCAAAGTGATTATACTGTGACCAGGACTGGCCAGAGTAAGGATAAATATCCCCCACCCTCCCCTCCCTCAACACCCACATGTAACTATGAGCAAAGCGCAGTCCAATCTGCTCCAGTGTAGCTGCTCTGCACAGTAGCGCAAGAGCAAAACAAATGTGTGGTTCCTCTCCTGCAGAACTCCCTAAGAAAATCAGAGAATTGCATAGCAAGACTACACGTCCTCTGCCTTCACTGAATAATTCAATGATCTGTCTTTTAAAAAAAAAAAAGGTCTGTTTTTCTCTTTTCTTTTGCTGACTGATCCAAAGGAACAGGAACTCTACAGACTGTTTGGGAAAACCCTTATAAAACAAATAGTAGCTGGTACTCCTCCCCATGAAATACCCCTACAGGTAAAGCTGTGGCAGAAATCCCTGAACTGTAATCAGTGCTAGAGTAATGCTAATGAGGAATATTGCACATCATCTATTTGCAATTTTGTACTGTGTAACAGGGAGCAGGGGGTGTGGGTGGTGGTTGGAAGGATGTAGGTAGTGCCATGTGGACATAAGGTGTGGTGCTGAAGCCACGGCCATCTGGAAGGCTGGTGGGAGATGAGGACCTAACAGAGAGAGCACACTCCCAACTCATACATGCACCTGAGCTCAGGAAAATGTCTATCTGTGAGACCATGGATAGAGAAGGAGGTGAGAGTGAGTACAAAGAATATTCTGGTTATCAAGAGGCGGTTCATATATGGCCATTTAATACAACTCTATGACTTCATGAAGTATTCAGTCTCCATCGCTGTAGATTTAATTTTAAATGGATAAATAAATAAACCATAATGAAAAAGTGAAATTTTTGCACATTTATTAAAAATAAAAAACTGAAGTCTGTCATTTACAAAAGTATTCGAACCCTTTTGCTGTGAAAAAGCGTTTTTCCACCACAGGAACTTAATGAGCTGTAACATGGAACTTCCCATATCCGTAATCTGGTGGAACTGGAAGGGTTATTGTGGTCCGTTCCACTTTGCTTTTCCAATGCATTTTTCTCTCTTGGTCCTTGTTTATATGATGGCAGGGCTGTGTTTCTCTCTCTCACACACACACACAGCAGAGCAGAGCATCAAGTCAAGGACCATAGTGCTCATTAATTAGGCTACAACAAAATCTGCCCATATCAGAGACTGTATGAGCAGTTTATCAAACAGCCAATAAACAAACAGAACACAACCTCAGTGTTTCATACATCCAAGCTATATGCAGCATGCTGACCAGCATGCTATACTTACATATTTAGCCAATCATGGCCGACAGCCCTGTAGGCACCCACCCCATTCCCCTGTGACTTCCTCCAACTATCTCCTGAGGGGTGCTGAAGTTTAGCTCCAGAAACATGTCTCCAAAGCAGGTTGAGGACAGTGGAAACAAAAGCAGAAAAACCTGGAACAAGAGCTGAAGGTTCTGTTTTGGGCTGTTAGGTTCCTACAGTGGAAGAGGCCTAGAACAGAGCTTCAGTAGTGCTCTGCAGAGAGGGGAGAACCTACCAGAACCATTTGAGCAGCCCTTCAGCAATCAGCCCCTTATGGTAGAATGGATAGATGCCAAGCACTTTGAGTAAAAGGCATTCTCTGGGCTGATGAGGCAAAAACTGATCTCTTTGGGGAGAGCTCCTGGCACTGTGACCAACATACTGATTAATAAATTAATCATTTCAGCACATTTCCTAGTTTCCCGTTACTTGCAGCACTAGCGGCATGGCCCCTACATTAAAAAAAACAATGTAAAGCTTCAGCAAGTGTACAAACATTTATATGCTGTGCTGTGTTTGAGTGGTTCTACTACTGACAAGATTAACTTTGCTCTTATTACACCACCACCTTAAGCCTGGTTAGAGCAGGTCTGCCAGTCTGGGTCTATTGCTTCTTCCTAACAGACCAATGCACAAACAAACACAATCATATATGAAAAATACATTATTTTGCATACATCTACAGCGAAGCCCTTTAGCTATATAACCACTCTCCTTGCTTTCAATATAATTTATGCTTTTTGTTTGCAGGATCGGTGATAGCCAGCAGCATTACCCTGATGTAGCCAAGCGTAGCATGCACTGGACACACACTCTGTCAACTGCAATAAGCAAGCCTAGTACTGCACTGGGTGGGTGGTGCTTCTAGCTACAGTACATGATAAAATTCTTACAGTGGAGGTGAGGAGGCGGACCAGCAGACCATTAAGTCATTCTGACAAATTTGATCTACTGCGCACAATACTGGGACAGGAGATTGGGTGCAAGAGAAGCAGAGGACAAAAACGAAACAAAAAAGAAAGAACTGCCACAAAGCATAAAACAAAATGAGAAACTCTTTACATCGGGAGATCAAAAGAGATAAAACACATCAGAGGGAGAATCTGCTTTATCAGAATGCAACAAGATACCAGGAGGAGAAGCTCACTCCCAACAAGACTTGGACAGGAGTGGGGATTGGCAACATGGATGAAGAGAGCTGATGTAAAACAGTTTATAAATCATGTAGCACTGTATTCAAAGAAAATGAATCCTTGCAACTTACTGCAAGATTCCAATACATGTATTACACTGAAATAAAAACCTTCTTTTGGATATCTGAAAATATAGTAGTGTACCCCAGTATGGAAAGAAATAAAACATGGATGGAGCTGGTTAATGCAAATGCATGCAGTTCAGAGACATTCCTTTTTCTTGTTTGCACATTCTTTTTTATTTGTTCTTTCAGTCTTATCTTTTTTATAAGCACTATTCAGACCCTGTTGGCAGTTTTTAAGCCAATTTGGCATGTTGAATCGGTGTTGTGCTTGTTGGCAAGAGAGACCACTTTGATTGGCTGTTCAGCTCAGCGAATCAATGCACAAGAAAAGAAAGGTTCCGAAAAAGTCCCTCGAGACGCACGCTCCCATTTAATGCGGTTTCTCCTTGTTGTTGGGCTCTATGAACCAAAAGACCAAGGGCAGAAAACAACAGTGTCATTTGCAACTTTTATCAAATTAAGATCAAATCATTTGTGTAGCGCTTTACAACAATCAACAGATTGACCAAAGTGCTTCACACTCAATAACAAAACACAAACTGAAAATACAAGAAAGCAACACACAGACAACAAGAAAAGAAAGGTTCCGAAAAAGTCCCTCGAGACGCACGCTCCCATTTAATGCGGTTTCTCCTTGTTGTTGGGCTCTATGAACCAAAAGACCAAGGGCAGAAAACAACAGTGTCATTTGCAACTTTTATCAAATTAAGATCAAATCATTTGTGTAGCGCTTTACAACAATCAACAGATTGACCAAAGTGCTTCACACTCAATAACAAAACACAAACTGAAAATACAAGAAAGCAACACACAGACAAACCACAGAAACCCACAACAGTAGAGAAGGAATCTGAGCGTCAATAAACTACTGGGAGCCGAACACTAATTTAGAAAGATGCATTTTAAATTCTGATTTAATGGAGATTACAGCTGATATTGAGCGCAGTTAGACATATTCTTGATTAGAATCAGGTATAAACAGAATGAGAGCTGCTTTGTTTACAACTTGTATTTCTGTGGTCTGGCTCTTCTTCTTTCCCTTTCTGAATGGTGAATACAGGCACCGCCACCTTCTGGTAGGGGGAGTTATTTCGTCATGAAGGCGCATAACGTACGCGCTAGCTGGATGTAGTCTGTGCAGTGGGCTCAAGTGCCACTATTTCAACCTGACTGGCGCAGACAAAGGCGACACAACAGTTGGCCTACATTACTGCTAGTTCTTTCCCGTCAGCTTGGTGTGTCTCTGCCGTAACGGGAAGGAGTGCAGGTCTGACAGGGGCTCATGGAATAAAGGTCATCTCTCAGTGACTTATTTGCGCTGACCCTTCCTTCACATGCCAACATTTTTCCTTTAACTTGTCAGGCCAACTGTATGTACAGTATGCACTGTGTGTGAGTGAGCGTGTGTGTGTGTGTGTGTGAGCTACTGTATCAGTGAAGTGCTCAGAGCAGCAGCCATTTCTGGGTTTCCCATCAGGTTTTTGTGTGAAACAGACAAACCGACCTAGAACGGGGTGCCCACATTGGAAGGTCATTTTGTGTAAGCCGACAATCCCAATGTCTGGCAGCCTGTCATGTTCACAAAGTAGCTGTTAGGCATTTGTAAAGTGTAGGTCAACTGTTTAAAATAAAAAGGGAGAAAAAGAAAAAGGCACTCTCTTCACTCACTAACAGACAAATGATTTTTTGTGGTGTTTATATCCTGAAGGTTTGCTGAATCACTGTTGTTTCAAGATAACATTATGTACAGCGGATTCGCTCAGACGAAGCATTTGAAACGCATGTGTTGAGGGCATGCATGTTGGCATAAGTCCAATGAGGCAGAAAGGGTGGCAGCAGCCTTTGAGGAAGAAGCATGTGGCCAACATCCACCACTGGTGTTCTGGGTCACAGATATCACCTGCTCCAGCAGCCGGCCTCACACCACTCGTCCTCCCCCGCCACTTTCACGTTTATACACATCCCACACTGGAGGCAAACACAAGCAGCTCGCAGTGTTGTGGTTGGTTATTTGAATTCTATCGTATTTTGTTTGACAAATCAAAATCAAGCGTGGGTCACATAATGATCACAAGCTACTAGAACAGTGTCTGAGATTAAGTAAGAGAAATGTTATCTAGAGCTTGCGGCTATGTTATGTTATGTTACCACAGCCTCGCCAAGTACTGACACTGCAAGTTCAACTGAATTAAACACTGCTGGCTGGTGGGTTGGCAACCTTAAACACAGTAAATCAAGCTGGGAAAAGGCTGGCAAAGGATAATATACTGCATAAATGTCAGCCACAGGAAATGTGTAAAACCACCATCCCACAAAATATATCAAATATAGGACTAAATGTGTGTGTATGCGTTTGTGTGTAAATGGTGAGAGCATATAGACCGTGCTAATCTTTCAAAGGGAGCTCCATTTAATGGTGTGGTCATCTTTCTGAGAGGGCCTGAAATTACTTTTGCATGCCTCATCAGTTGTTTGCTTGAGAAGCCAAAAATGCTTTACCACAGGAATCCTCCACGGAGCTTGTTGATGTGTGCATCTTTCTGTCTTGTGAACACACATACACACACACACATTGTACTTGCCCGCCCACACATCAGTGACATTTTCTTGCGGAGCATCTTAAATTACCACACATATTAGTGAAGCACTGCCAAGACCCCTTTTTATTATTCCTCCTAATCTCGTGTGCTTATGGGGTCAGCAACTGCCCCCCCACCCCCCCCCCCCCCACCCCCCCCCCCACTCCAACTCTGTGCTCTCCAGCTCTCCCCTCTGCCAGAATAAACAGACAAGTGGTTACACCCAGTCTCTAGTGGGAGCTCCTACTGAGCCACACCAACAAATCAGGGTAGGACAGCATGGTAGGTACCCGCATCTACATGTCTGCCACCTCACCACATCACACCTCACAGACAGTCTTAGCGCAAATGTTTCACAGCTGGTTCCACATGCATGTCATCACAAACAGCTTGTCTGGATTAAAATGTGGTTGTAGGTCACTGACTGTCTGCCTTACTACAGTACTGTGGGATCAATAAAGTCCTACCTTACTGAGGTATCATTTGTGTTTTAACGATGTTTCGCTTATCATTTATTGATCCGGGAACTTTGAATCTGTGACTATTTCATCCTAGAATTGGTCTCCCATTACTCTATTAAGTTTTGATATTTTTCCTGCTGTCTCGAATATTCAAATACTAAATTGTGTCGATCAGATTTAGAGGTATGACAATTCACATCGCACGTGCAGTGGCACAGACCAAAAATGTAAGCTGTGATCTCACATGCACCTCTAGCAAGGCCCGCAGTTGTGTCTATACCGGTCGCGTGTTCCCTCCACACTGGAAGCACTTGGTGTACGTCTCTAGTTGGATGTATAATAGCTTTGAATTTCGAATAAGGATTAAGGCATGAATATATTTAAGTGTTTGTGGATCATCAAACCCCAAACCTTTCTGAAGTCAGGTGTGGGGGGGACCACACTGGAAAAGAGTAACTTTCCAAAAATAAGCATCCAAACAGCACACTCACTTCCTGCAGTATATAGTCAGGTGTGTGAAGAAGAGGAAGAAAGCAGGATTTGAATTTCTCTGCCAAGCTCTTCTTCTTTTTTCCATTCTTCACACACCTGTGTAAACAACAAAGGGCAAGAATGATGAACATGTCTTTGTCCAAGCAGCTTATGCAGCATGTTCTGTACCTGACAACATCATGAATGCCTTCAAGGAGAGACTGTCTAGAAAGTGTACACTACTGCTTCCACTTGAATGATTCATCCCATCACATGTTTAACTGTGGTCATTTGGAACAGGTATAAATGCTTTTAATAGCACAATGAGTCACTCCCTTGTTTGCACCCATAAATTATTTCACTGTCTCTTGAGCTTGTGCACACAATCGAGGACAAAGTAACTTGGTGAAAGAAACAATCAAACTTTTAGCCCAGTGGTGAAACCATCAGGTACAGAACATGCTGTATAAGCTGCTTGGACAAAGACATGTTCATCATTCTTTAGCTAGAAAGAGAGCAGCTTTGTTATTATCAGTCTTTTGACAGAAGGCCAGGATCAAACCTACGGGTAACTCTCACTGCATCAATGGACATGAGTAGTTAATGGTGAACTACTGTCAAGTTACACTTCAGCACTCAGGCAGGTACAATGATGTGGTGAAAACTGTGATTTTCTGGTTCTGCCTCTGAGAAACATTCAAGGGCACGAAGCAGGCCTGGTGGGCGCTAGCAGCCCATGCTTCTAATCCCAGTTAAGACAAGCCTGCCGGGCAAGCCGACACAAAGGAGCTTGGTCCAGTGTTAGTGGAATTAAAGCAAAGCCTCTCCTCTGTTGTTATTCTAATCCACAAGACAATGATTATCTGCAGAGCAACGTTGCCGCGGTGATAAACATGGCTCAAGAGTGCCTCAATTAGGGTGCCAATTGCCAAGAGAGCAAAGAGCAAGTGAGGCAGATGATGCCGCTATGAAAAAAGAAAAAGACATAATGCGCAGAAGGTGTTTTGTTATTTCAACAAAGTGGAACAGTCTACTTTGAAACAGAAAGTTAAGCTTATAGATGAAGCAAAATAATACTGATGTGTTTTGTCCACATTATGCAAATCATGCTCTGTGGTACTGTCTTTGCCTGAGAGAATTATGAATGCATGAATTCATTTCAACTCACTGTGAGTATCACAGTGGAATGTCCCTTAAAATCCCCTTCAACGAACATGCAAATATCTCTGTCTAAGTTTAAGGACCGAGTCATCTACGTTTATGAATACATCTCTCATCTTTACAGCTGCAGTCCTCCTCTGTAAAATAATGCCCTTATGTCCTCAATTAAATCCACTTCCACCCTAAGCAAGGGTTGTGAGAACTAACACTGTTAAAAATCATCAATATGTGATGAACAATACATTCCAGATATTACTGTGCTGTGTTACTCTGTCATTGTATCCACTTTTCTCATCTAATTTGACGTAAGTTAGTGATTTCCTATATTTCCAACGTCAAGGGAAAAGGCCTGACAAGCTCACTTAATTCAGTTGTTGGTTCCAGGTGTATTATAAAAAGAAAGGAAGAGATGGGGTTTTTTTTTTTTGTTTTGTTTTGTTTGTCAACAGCATTGTGCTGAAGTCGGAACACATAACATCTTGCAGGCATTGCATTCTGGTCTTCTGAGGCTACTTAATAGAGAAATTACTATCACGGCCTAGTTAAAGAGTTTCTGCCAGTGTAATCACTGCTCATCTGAAAAATAAAGTCTTTTTGTGTGGGTCTGAGAGGTGAATAACGAAAACCTGAAATACAGGAAAATATGACTCCATGCCCTCTAGATTCAATCAGTTTGGTAGTGAATAATAAAAGTACCATCAAGTAATTAAATTGTTCCAGAAACTAGCCATTGTTGTCATTTCTTGTCTGTTTTAAGTGTTTTCCAAAAAGGATTTTTTTTTTTAAATAGAACAGAATCAAGTATTTGCCAGACTTACATCAGAAAGTTTCTCTCTCTGTTCTGTACAGTGGATGTTTGTTTACGGTGCCTGAATGCAGACTTTGCTGTATATTCACAGTGGCTGCTGTGTGGCTGTTCTCCAGAGCACCAGTGGAGCAGGTGAAGGGATTCCTGCGATGGAAATCCAGTCAGGCCAATCCTCTACAATCCCTCACAATCCTCTCAGCCCCCGCCCTACACCGCCAGCCATCGGTAACTCACACTGCACCTGCCATACACGCTTACAATGAGTGCTTTGAATGCTATGGAGATGGACACATGCACATTAACCACCTCAGCTATACTGCACAGACACTGCTTAGTGCTAAGTGAAACCATGCTGAACCCCTTCCAGCTACGAGGGCTAAGTAGTGCAGCTGACCCTGCATTGTGACCTTTCAGTGGAGGTCATAACAGTGAATTTGCCCCTTGGGAATCAATAATGCAAACATCAAAAATCCACAAACACTCACTCTACCATGATAAAGAAACCTTCCAGGAAGCACGACTGGCACCAGTGACATAAGCAAGCCCCTGCCCAAGTAAAAAGGCAACGCAGGCCTTTGAATCAAAACCTCAAGGGGCCTAAGGTTAAACCCTCTCTGGAGGTCAGGTGTGGAGGCCACCCAGTACTGACCAGCAGAGGATCAGATAGCACTGGCTAAAAGGATGCCATTCAGAAATCCTGATGTTGCGTGGGCAGACGTTGAGTGGCTGCTGGGAATGCAGAGTAACAAACACAAATCCCTGTGCAGAGGCAAGCCTGTCACACAACAGCCGTTCTTCCAAAGTGTGGGAAATGCACCCATTCTGTCAGACGGGCTCAAAGTCCTGGGGTTTTTTTCTATCCCTATGTGTATGTCTTTGTGGGCTTGTGCATTCTGTGTTCTGGCTACAGAATGTGTTTGAGCTATTGTCACTGTGATCTTAATGACCAGCATCTGGCTCGCTTTTTTATTTTTTAGGGTGGAAGGGTGGGGTGGTAGCTGATCTGACTGCTTGTGCCTCAAGCTGCACAGCTGCCCCAATTACTACCTCTCTCTTCTCTCCTAATTTTCCTTCCATATCCATCTGCCTCTTCAGCACTCCAAATCTCTGTTCCATCCATCCATGGAGTGGGTTTGCATTTTCAGGAGGCTGCCACGTAGAAAGACCCCTTTACAAACTGAAGTAGGTTTAGATCCTCTTCTAAGTTAAACGTTGTGAGCTACATAAGACCCAGACAGTGCAGTATCTTGTCAGGCAGCTGAGAATTTTTAGCAGCATCCCTGAATCCCTTCAGCCCTCAATGCCTGCTCTGATCCTGGCCTGAGCTGTGGACTCAAAGGGGCTGACAAGGCTGTTTGATGGGCCATGGGCACTGAGCATCAGGGGATTTTGTGGGTATGTGGGTGGGTAGTTGGCAGGGAGGGCTGTTCAGTGAGTCCCTCAGCAATTTCTGATGAGCTAAACCCTCTCAGTGTGTGTCATACCCATGTGAATCCAGTTCCTCATGCAGAGAAGGCACAACACACTTCACAGTTATGTTCTTGTCCTAATGAAACGAGCCAAATTCTTCCTTATTCCACAAACATCTTCTAAAGTGGAAATGAATATTTCAAGCTAAGTATTGTCTTCGGTTAGTATCACAGATGTCTTTAATTTTATAATTTGTCTTTCAGCATATTTAATTGGCAAAAAGACATCATTATGGCGTTTGATATCATCACCACACTGACCATGGCTGAGACAAAAAAGAGTTGTCTGAGGAGATACACACACACACACACACACACACACACACACATAAACGGAAGTAAAAAAAAAAAAAAAAAAAAGGGGAAATAGAGAATTTAAGTGCTGCCATTCGTTCATGCCCATTTCTGGATGGCTCCAATGAAGTGAGAAGAAATGTCACAAGACTCACTCCCCAGGTCAGGCTGCAGCAACAGTAACCCCTCAAGATACAGCAAAAGCAAGCACACAAAAGTGTGTGTGCACATACACTCACACACACACACACACACACAAATACACAAGCACTCTGACATGACCGCACTGCAGACTGGGGAGGGCCAAAAAGAGCTGGAGTAGCACAGTCTTTGAAGTGGAGTCCAGGTCAGGATCTCTAACTGGTCACAGTAACAGTCGTGGGAACAGTGCACACCCCTCAACCCAAAGACAATGGACATTTAAACATCCTCCAAACCCACCCCAGACAGCTGTGGCTAAGGCATTATGTGATCTAGATCCAGTCCCTATACAAATCCAATGTGATGCCACATGGCTATCGGGCACATCTGACTCCGTTCCTTTTCAGAACTTCATTTCTTCAGCCCCGTCTTTAAAAACTCACCTGAGTTAAGACAAGTAGACAAGCAGCGAGACATTTGGACTAGCAGACGGCAGGGCAGGCCTGCTGGGGCCTCCTTTTTAATCTGCCGCTGGAGAACACTATCAGCATGGATCAAGCTAGCTTGTTCAAGCTGAGCTTCAGCGGCCTCACGGCCCAGCCTGCTTTTCTCCATGGGAACCTTCCCCACAGACGCCCTGTGATTGGCTCATATGATCACTAGACACTCTATCTTACAATACAGACAATAGCAGCCCTCCAGCAGGATGAGAGCTGAAGAATGATGACAGAAAGGGGCTTCTTCCTAAAGATTTTGCTCTTCTGAAAGGCTGCACTCTACAAGCTGACAAGAAACTAAAGACAACAAGTACCGTATGTTGACGCACATGACGTGCAGTTAGTTGGTTAGCTCTACTGTGCCTATCCTAACGCACAAGACATCGAAATTCATCACAAAGTCATTAACATCTTCTGAGGTTAATGATTATTTTCTTCTCTCTTTACCGGTGTCTTCACAAGCCTAGAGGACAGAGGAAAAAGAAAACAGCCCCCAAACACTAGTCTCAACTGATACATGACAACACTGCTGTTCTTTATCTTTCCTGTCATGGCAGACCCATAGTATATCTCAGAAATGGGTGTGTCCATGTAATTTCAGTCTTTCTCCTCCTGAAAGCAGAAACAATAAAGGCACAAGCTTATTTTCAATGGCTTTTGCTCTATTTACAGTGCACAGTCTAGTATTAAGGAGCAGAAATACCATGCACACAGACTAACAATGGAAATAAAACTTGAGCCTTCCTCTTTTGGTAGCTTTGCTACTGCAGCTCACTAGAAGCATTGCCATGTCTTACATAGCCTCTTCACTTCAAAGTTCTTTGTGTTTGTAGCACGAGGCCCCCAGACTGCGAACACGTCTTCAAAATGTGTTGTTTTGTTTCCTCTGTAGCTCCATTCAACCCTCTCTTCTCATCCACCTGACGTTTTCAAAAAAAAAAAAGGATATATCTGGGACAACTGGGTGCAAAATGGGGATGTATACACAGCACACTGAAGACAATATCAAGCATTATACACCCACTGTACACAGAGCCAAAAACACTGTGATGCTTGAAATTAGAATGGCTTTTCATGCAAACATAAGCGCTTGCTGTGCAGGTGACAGGCTGGTATTGCAGACAGAACTGAAATGAAAAACAAATCCAACTGCTATTTTAAATAAAACTCCACTTGGCGGCAGCTTTGCTGCACTAAACCAAACAGAGGAACAGTGCCTGGCACGTGACAAACGTGCAGTGTTAAATACAGATAAAACTATGAAATGAGTTGCCACCCATTTTTGCTCACCACACCACATCTGACCTCTGGCAGAGCCACACTAATATGTTTAATGAACTCATTAGTCAAAAATGAAGACAGGCAGTGGCATGAGGCATGGAAGGTGGAAGCACAAAGGGCAGAGAGGGAGGGAAGGAATTAAAGGAAGGGGAAAGAGACTAAACAGATCAGCTGAAATGAGGGGAGGGCTGCCACTTCTCTAAAGCCCAGCTTCCTCTATTATAAAATGCCGGATCATGACGTGTTGCAGTAGGCTGCATGGTCGCAAATGCAACATTGGTTCACTGCAATCTACTCAATTAGCAGGAAAAAAAAAAAGCTATCTTGGAGGAATTCTGCAAAACAAAACCAAGTACAGTTTGACTGTTATCCCTACTATTTGATTTAATTATGCAGCCTGGAATGAACTGTTCCAAATATTTGCATTTGGTTGATATAAATAGTCCACCCATGACTACACCTATTCCAAAAATGGCAATGCCCTGATCAAAGCAAACAGCTGCCAACACATGAGTCACTTTGCTTTATGTTAAATAATTGGCCTCTTACAGCTCATATTCAAACAGGCATCTGTCTGAAGCAGCAAATGGAATCCAAGACGGAGCTCCCCTGCCACAGCATAGACTGCTCTCACTGCAATATATATGGCTGTTTACTTATTCATGAATGGATTAGGGCTACTAACTCAATCAATCTGCTTCCAGTTACCAAGGCTGACTTTATTAGATAACATTAATAATGTATTAGTTGTCCATAGGTGTTGCGTTTCTCTCTTGTCAGCAGCTACAATTCAAATGAGAACACAATGGATACTGGCTGTAAATGGATCGAATTTTAGGCATAATTGTGGCACTGTACAAGACTACAAGCTAGTAATTTATTGTCAGACAATATGCTGTCAAAGAAAGAAAAATCACACTATGCCTCCCAGAGTTTAAATGTCTTGTAAAATCAGCAGCAGACATTGGGTGTTATGAAATACTACACATAGGCAAAAAAAGCCATATTTCAATACACAAATTGACTTCTTGAGAAAGCAATATGACATTGCAGTTATTCGCCATTGAATGTCGTATTAAATAAGATTTAAAAAGAGACGAGCACCGTTTCTTCACATGCGTCGATTTTAAATTTATTTCTGAGATCATGACAATATACTGAGTTTAGAACGTGAGCTCCACATTTGTTGGTAGAGATGGGCCTGATCCGATCCAATGTCGTGCAATACAACCTACAGGGGTTTCACGTGAAAGAGTACCCAGAGTCCATGCTAGCCAGCAGACAAGAAGATGCCACCAGGCAGCAGACACTCACTGATGCTTTCCAGAAACTTCCAGCAGACAAGCCAAAGGCTAAAGGGATTACAGAGAAGTTGCTCAACTTCATTATACTCCATGACCATCCACTATCTCTAGTGGAAAATGTTGGATTTCGCAGCCTGCTGGAGGCACTTAGAGCCCAGGTATAATCTGCCATCCAGAAAATACATTTCAGAGACTGCTATACCTGAACTATACAACCAGGTGTCATCACAGTTAGCGGCACCGTTAGAAGATGTTCAGCTTCACAACTGATATTAGGACCTCAGAGTCATCATAGGCGCTCACATCTAAGCACCTATGATGCTGGACCCTCGATACAAAGACAGGAGAGACAGATTTTTTAAATTAACAATAAATTATTAATGCCCTAATGTTGGCTACATTTTAAATGATAAATGTGAAATCTTACAAAACCAAAGCCACATGTTTATTTCTAGCCCAAAAGTGGAGCATTATTAATGTGCAATAATCTGGAGAAGTGTGTGTCCTTGGCTTCTGACCATCTATGGTTGCACTTATCCATCATTACTCATTCAATATTTTGTTTATTGGTGTTGTTTTATTGCAATGAAAGAGCTCTCGTATCAGAATCTGTATCAGAATCAGCAGGTGTGTATCAGAATCAGATTGAAAAAATGTGGATCAGAACATCATCATTTAGTGGCACACATCATCCAATGGATGTCTTTGTGGGAGACTGAACCTCTGGCCTTACCAGGACTGACCAGTCCCTGCCAGCTGAGCTGAACAGTGAACCACAATCAGTCTGTGTATGTGGGCAGTGTCATCTGTATTATCATCAGCACCACAAAATATGTGTGTGCATTTGACAAGAGGATGGCAAACGGAGACCACCCTGCTGGCTCCCTCTGACTGTTCTGATGTGTTGAAGCATGGACTGAGGTTCATACCATAGGGCTTTATGACACAATAACCACACTAACCACACCTCCAAACACTGAAAACAAACGCACGCCCGGCTGTGGGGATAATTACAAAGCCATTCCCGATACAAGCAGCAAATGCACTAAAGCTGAGACACAGGCAGCTGTTTTGTCCGCTCGCCACATAAAAAAAAAACAATGAAGGAAAAGACACTGAAGGATACACACACTTATCACACACCCCCCGTGTCATGAGTCCGTATTTTCACGTAGTGTGTGTGTGACAGTGGAGGTCAAACGCATCCATCGCTCATCTAACGGTATGAACTCACAACAGACAGAAAATAAACGCAGCTAGCTTATAGGCTACACACTTCTAGCACCGCTGATGCCTTTAGCCTTTAACACAGCTGCCCAGTGAAAGCACTTTAGGCGTTCATCCACGGTGCACAGTCCAGGTAATGCTGCGGACATAAAGAAGGTTTCAGGCTAACTAACCTGGTGGATACGCTGTAAACAAAATAGTTTGGAAAGCGAATAAGCAACAAAGGAGGATGCGGGGATGCAACGTACATATGTATCAGCGGAACATCCCTCTAAAGCAGGGCAACACTATCCGGGTAACAGCGATGAGAAAACGGGACCAAATCATTCTACCTAACTGCTATTTGCTCACCGTGGTCTCAGCAACGACGCAGTCAACAGGCCGGGATGTAGCGGGGGATCTGTGGGCTGTGCACTACCTCCTTAGCTTCCTACATTTCCGCCATGCAGCGAGACTATAATCACCTACCTCGACATGATACACCAGCTTCCAGTGGCATCCGACCAGTGCTGCGGAGGCTGGGTCTGACGCAGCAGGAGCCGGAAAACGTTGCTCCAGAAAAATGAATAGAAAGGCTGCGGCGGAAGCAGGAACTGGGGGAGCTAGGATCTTCACGGCAGTCGAGGCTACTCTGTGGGGATCTGCTGGGTGGCCGGTGTCAGCGCAAACCAGACACGGGAAACTTGACATCCGGTCGCGATTTTCAAAATAAAACGGCTGTTGTCACTGAATACAGTAAATTTGTATACGATCGGAAATATAGATCGGTTAGTTCGTTAGTTGTTATTAACGATTTGTTCGTTTTTTTTTTTTGCTTTCAGAATTTCATTCTATACTGTTAATAACTTAATAAGAGCTATAATGAATAAAACCATAAATAAAAACTGACAAAAAGTAAAAAGCGTTATGAGTTTGAATTCCCTGATAACTGTTTATTAGCTGTAGGCTACTAAGCACCTTAAAATAATCATTTTTGAACCTTGTGTAAGTATTTAGACTTATTTACACAACTTCAGCCTAATAGAAATAAAACCAAGTTCTCCAAGTGTGTGTTTGGTGACAAGTCTAACGATAATTAAGATAAAATCTGATTTTAAGACAGAATGCCAACTAATAATACACAATTATACAAATCCATTTCTTTTTGTTTAATGTTTAACAGCATTTTAATTTTCCATTCAAACACTTCAAATGACCCCTTTACAAATGGCTGTAGACTACAGATTTACACATTTTGATGAGAACTCGTTTTAAATGCAGTGACTGTTCCCCACGCTGTTTAGTGCAATTTATTTTGAAGACACGATAGCGTGACTTCCTGATTGAATGTGGCTCTCACTAGTCGACTTGACTCTGGCTGAGGCACCCTGGAGGTGATCCGATGGACTGGTAGCTGCAGTGCGCACACCAGTGTTGGGTTGTTGAAATGAAGCCGGGCTCATAGACCCGGTGCCACCGGGGTGTCACGGAGGTCACAACTACCCCACGATGGATGACACTGTCCCACTTTAAGACTGGCACAGCATCGGTGCAGGAGAGAGTGTCTAGGACGCATTCCACAATGTAACGTGATCATGTAGCCCAGCCCATTTTCTCATTCCTCAACATAATCAGATAGTTCAATTCCTTATCATTTAAATGATAAGAAAACCAAATAGCTTTGATGCCCATGTTGTTTTCATCTTGCTTGATAAACTCGGTGCAGTGGGAATATGTCTAGACAGACCAAAAAACACCATTGTTCTTTTTTTTTTTTTAACCAGGTGGATGAGAAAGGGGATTCACATTAGGCTGTCATTGCTCAGCTGCACCATCAAGACAGATTATTCAAAAAAGTAAACATTTTTTAATGTGTCCTTCATTCAAAAAGAAGTAGTTACAATATTTACATTGTACATGGAAATCGACTACCTGTCTTAAAGAGCATTACATCTGACCACTTGGGTTACTTGTAACATTTTGAGTAAAACTGGACTTTTTTCATGGAAGTACTCCTCTGCCATAACATAAGAGGCATATTAGTGCAGTAGCAAACATAAACATCAATTTTGTCCATAAATTGTTGAACTGACTTGTGGTCAAATGCGTTTCAAAACACGCAAACACAAGTGTTTCAAAGCAAAAGTGAAGGACAAGAAGCCAAGGGCAGTGTTTGAATGGGTGTTCTGAAACAATAAACTGGCTTTCAGGTAGCAATTTGTTGCCTTTGAACATGGAATTTGCTGTACCGCTCTCTGAGAACTACTGTATTCGGATGTTTTTCTATCCCCCCTTGTTCAGCCTCACTTGAGAATTAAGCCACTAAATCAAATTCATTATACCCAAAGGCTTTCCATTTGTAGTTGCTTCAGCATCCATCTTTGAAAATAATCCAGCATGCCTCTGAGGTCTCACTCCTGTGATGAGGAGCTGAATCACAATAACAACCCCCACCTACATTTACCCCACTCATATTTTCCACCTTAGTAGTTCTGAGTCCTAAAACCTGATGCAATGGCGCCATCATGTAGTACAAATGACACAGTGCACCAGCTTTAAGAGGAGCGTGGTAAACAAGTCTGAAGAATTTCTTGGCAGTGTAGATGAAAATTTAAAGAGAAAATGTGACTCATAAGATCTTTGAATTTTATTTCATCAACAAGTCTAATGCTTTATCCAAGCAAATTATTAATCTCTGGTTCAGTATAATTGTTACTGACATACATGCATACAAAACGTCATCCTCCCACATCCCACCCCCAATCTCCCAAACACTTGCATAAGATAATTTAGTCAGTCAGTCAGTCAGTGTTGTTCTCAGCTGTGTGGAAGCAGGTCGATCATTCGTGACATTTCTGGCTCTACTGGCCTTTTCAGATTGAGACACTGAGGTAAGATTTCTAAAGAAGAACATGCGAATTCCATCCACCTGAAGGAAAATCCAGAGTGGGATGATACATGTGTGGGGGATATGGAACACAGATGCTGCATTATGTATGCAAACCTAGTCTGATGGTCTGGACTGAACTTCTATTCAATTTTCAGAAAAAAAATCGGACTTGTGGGCAGCAATTTGGTTTGTAAACAGACTAGGACTGTCCAAGAATGTACAGTATATTCATAACATGTAACTTCTTAGGAGCTTTGTGCTTGTAGTGCATTTTGGGCAGGGTAAGGTCCTGTGCATTAAAAAAAAACAGTGTAGGAAAGCAAGTTCTTGTGCACTTGAACTTTGGGCTGAAGACCTGAGGAATAGCAATAGATTGATCCAGCTGTTGCTGTTCAAGAGTGATTGCTGAATGAGGCACTGTCAGTAATTAACTATAACATTAGAAAATGTAGGGATTGTATTTGAAGCTGCTTAAAATGAGGACAAAATATTTAACTGAGAATCTAACACAACCTGTATATAGGTCATGGGGAACTTGCAGACACCTGAGACAATATTTTGCCTACTCACCAAATAAACTCTTTCACATTTGCTAGTGAAAAGACACTGCTGTTTAATAAAGAGATGGCTACAACAAATCGTGTGACTCTTGCTCTGACTCTAAATAATGAACCCTTTCCTGAATAACAGGGGCTTCAGAAAGTGTTCAGACCCTTCACTGTTTTAGATTTAATTTGAAATGGATAACATTTTGCCACAAATCCGCACCAAATAACCCAAAGTAACCATTTGAAAACAAGTTTTCAGAATTGTTTGTAAATGTATAAAAAATTAAAGACTGAAATCTTTCACGCATTGAATTGTTCAACTTTTAATTCAACAGCTTGGAGAAGTCCATTTGGCAGCAATCACTGCTTTGAATTTTCTTGGGAAAGTCTCTACAAGCTTTGTACACTATGGTTTGAGCAGTGTGAAGTTTGGGTGATATGATGTTATACAGTACACTGTGATAAAGATATAAAATTGAAAAAAAAAGGTCATATCTTTTACACAAGGTGTAGACAGTGTTGTAAATTCATGAACATGACAGTTTTTATATGATTTTAACATCAACACAAATATGTACCTTGATTTTCCAGTTCCTGAATTGGAGCCACGAACAGACATCTTGGTGTGGTTATTTGATATATAAATTGCATATTAAAATTACATTTAGGTATTTTATCTAGTGATAGCACAATATAAAAATGCATACATTATGACTGGGGATTATGTGCCATTCAATGCATATTACAGACAACACTCAAAAGGGCATTTTTGTCAAGCATGGCTAATCACTCTGGCATTCATCCACCAGTAATTCTGTAATTTACGTTTTATTTACTTTGTACATTCTATGGCACTTTGGACCCTGAGGTATGTTTTGTGCATGTCAAGAATTTCATGCCACGTGTCATGGCATAAATGCATTTAAATGCACGATGTGATCCTTGGGGGCCTGTAGGACAACTTATATGCGAAAGCATAATATTAGTAAAGGCATTTCAGTTTTCAGTAAACAGAAACCAGAGAAACAAACAAGAACAGAGATCTGCATAATATTTCCTTATAATTCTAGTATTCATTTGATTTCTATCCACAGCTTTTTAATTTAGTTTCATATGCTAGGTTGTTTAAACTGGTCTCCTGCTAACTCTTAGAATGAAGACACCTCACTGGGAGCAAACATTGCCAGATTTTCTGTTTTGAGCACCAATACACCCACATTCAGGATTTAGAACAGAAAGGCCAGCAGTCAATTACCCAGTGTTACAATCTTAGATACTGAACAGAGACTGAATTTAAAGTGCTTGAAATGAAGCCTACCACAGGTTTAGAAAAAGCTATTAAAAATAGATAAATCATAGCTAAATGAAAGTAGCACAGTAAGAACATGACCAAGCAGATATGAAAGGAAGCATTAAAGGGAGATGAGATTTTCTCATGTTGGGTTTGTTCACATCAGGAGATGACAGTCATTTCAGAGTCACTGGAGTCACCTACATTAAGGTGTGAATTACTTTTGAAGGTCATGTCAGAATAGAAAGGTAAGTAGCTAGTAATTGGTGTCACAGTTTGTATTTCAGCTTAGAGACAGCTTGTCTAAATCAACACAGACATCCTCATTCTCTCCTCTATCAAACAATTTGTCTTCTTCCTTTGAGTTGTACAGTAATATTATTGCTGGTAAAGGAAAGTTGACTGACCTCTTGATATCGGCAGACTACTGAATCTTAACTCATGGAGAGAGCTGCTAGTGGCTCACGAGTTTATTCAGCAGCTGTTTTGTCTTCTTGACACATGGCTCGGAGCATTCCTTGCTGCAAGTTTGGAAAAGCTAAGGCAGGCAGAAGAAAGCAGATTTTATTTCTGTATTGATGCATCATGTGAAAGCACATCCTAAATCTATAACGACACATTGTTTATCTGTAAGTGAAACTACTCAATCTTGTTAAACTTTAATATTCCCATATTGGTCTGGTGCAAGAAAACAAACACTTGAACATCTGGCGTAATAAATATTTAGAATTCAGGTCATGTTGTAAGGCCTTGTCCAGACAGTGTCGAGTTTTCCCTGCAGTACCTCGAGCCTCCCCACATCCCCGAACAAGTTTTATTAGGTCACGGTCGACATTTATTCTAATTGCAGCTATAGCCTAAAACAGCTGTCACATAATTGCACCAAATGAACTTTATGTACAACAGATTGCTTTAGGATGTGGAAGCAACTTTTAGTAAGCTAAATATTCAGAGACATTTACCTTTTACACATTATTGCCTTGTAAACACTAGATGGTAGAGTTACATCATGTCTGTACAATTTCGGTATACTCCCAACTCTAACACTGTAAATCCAGTAGGCAACAGCAGCACCCACGCTTGATGGTCATTTTATTTAAAGTGTTTGTTGTGCTAGACTGTGTGTATACAATATACTCCCTGAAAGCCTTTGTTTTATGTGCACTCTGTAATCCCTCGTACCACCAGCAGGTGTCACTGACGTTTCCTCAAAGCGGAAGAGGAAGCTGTACCTCAACACAGCAGCTCCAATTGCAGTCTCTACCAATCCTCTGCGACCACGCCTTTACCTGTGTCGGCTCTCACATCTCACACCATCACCATCACCATCATCATCACCATCATCATCATCCTTTAATTCATGTAGGAATTTGGCACGATGGTACATTTACAGCATACACGAGGTACAAAGATGGCAGGATTACTGAGGTGGAAAGACAATGTTGCAGTGGTAATAAGTAGAAACAGCACTGTAAGCATTCTTTCTACAATTTAAAACAATATGATATCACTCAACACTATATGCAGTACAGGAGAAAAGTAGGAGTGCAGTTATTCTTTTTAGTGAGGTAACTAACCATTATTATCATTATCATTTGATTTTACAGTATGTTTAGATTCTGGATTAAGTGACTGATGATTCATTTTGTCATTTAAAGTGTCAGAAAATATATAAAAAAGCTTTGAACAGATACAAAATAACTAATTTATCCTCAATATAAGGAGAAAGCAGCAAACCCTCACAAACAATTAAAACAGATGCCAATCGCCTGGTCACTTCACTGACTTATCCTTTGCTTTGTAGTGAGTCCTGCTTACTAGTAATTGAGGGTTTACAATTGACTGAAAATGTGGTGCTGCACAGGACATAGTGCTATAAAAACCAACCCGTGAACAAAACCCTATTTGGCATCAAATCTGATGACAGGTTTATCATTCAGGTAGTGAACATGCTGCACATTTGGCAGCTCCACTTCTCAAATGTGATGACTTGAGGCATTTCTCAGTTTTACATCACTGGCTTTTGGATTGTTGGTTGAAGAAAACAAGCAATTAGAAGACACATCCTGGGCTCAGGAAGACTGTGATGGGCACTGTTTAAGATTTTTTTTTTTTTTAATGGTAAAAGGTAATTAATAGAATATATTAACTGGTAATTTTCATTGCAGCCTAAATTGGTAAGAATTTAAATGTTCTCACCCCTCTGTATTAAGTAAGTGAAAAGCTGTATACACTTCGTGTCTAGCCTGTCAGACATTTCAGCACTCATTCATAATGGGTTCATTAATTCAACTGACTTGTGGAGAGTTGCCAGCATTTGTGCATTTTCAGTGCACACTTCCCAGCATTTTGAATTTTATCTCTGTTGCGTGATTCACACCTTTATTCCTCATAAAAGCTGCTGAATCACATGGGGGATCTTGCACTACAGAGTACTATAATGCCTTGAGGTCAACAACCTTCAGTATTTTGAATTTAGTAGAGAGATTCCAAGGTTTATGATATGTGATTTTAAGAGCTCCCTATTGGCAGTGAAACTGGCACCTGCTCCCAAATTGTTTTACTTGCACCACTTCATGGTTGATGGCAGTACCTGTGTTTATTGTCACAAGCCAGGTTAAATGACTCCAGCTTTTCCATCTGTGACCATGCCTGACATTTCGACTTAATGAGGAAGTAAAGCTGTGGAACTATGAAAGTCATCAGAAGTCATCAGTCACTACACTCAGTTTGAAAATGCCATCCATTTGACTGCATTGTAAAACAAGAATGCAAGGTCAAGCTCTGTACGTAAGAGCATTTCCAAATTAGGCACTGTACCCAGCGCTGAGATTTTTCTTGTGGAAGATCCTTGTCACCTCCATAAGAGAGACTGTTCTCAAGCACCATCTCAAATGCAGCATGTCAAGTACAGATTCAAATTGAATTCTGGTGGTTGAAACTGTCACAAACCTGCAGTCATTAAAGAATGTGCTGAAGAGGAACTGGCTGAGTGACTATTCTAATTTGCGAGATAGTGGGTTATCTGGAGGATCTCCTGCTGTAAATGGGAGGTGCAGCGGCAGTGAATGGATGGAGAGATTATCACTCATATTGTGCACACTGTGCATGGCAGGTATTGACATTTATTGCATGCTTGTGCTTGTTGTAGACACTATGAGCAAATTCCAAAGCATACAGAAAGTAGCAAGCATGGATTGATTTACAAGAATTTTGAAAATGCTCTGTATTTGGTAGAAGGTGTGAAAGAATTGTTAGGTATTTTTAGTCAGATAGATATTGGATAGATACTTTATGTATTAGAAATGTTTAGTGGAGATAGGATGTCTAGTTAGACTGTTAAATGCTTAGGCATGCTTATGAGTTTCTACAGGGTACATCTGGTCAAGGATAACTAGAGAGAAGAGTTGATGACTGTCAGCAGACAGGGTGTTTAATATTATTATTATGATGTCTATAACTGTAGCCTTAGCCATAATATGTTCTTATGTTTAATATCATGACATGTTACTAGAAGTCGTGTGAGAATGTTTTTAGTTACACACCACTGTTGTACCCCGTACTTTTTGCCCTACTGACTCTGAGAGACGAGGCAGTCCAAGTAACTACAAAACAGTGCTGATTTATTCAAAGGATCACAGGTAAAATTAACATTACACGCTCAGGTATCTTGCACCTCCAAACTGCACGCAGGCAAATGAAAGATGAAAGACCCTGAACCAAACCAGGCCTATACATTTATCTCTTCGGTTGGGCTAGCCCCATACTACACAGAAACGTCAACCGGGACGTCTCTGTTGCCAGCTCTGCAGCTGGCCATAGCAGTAGTCAAAACATGAAGCAAATCAATGTGTGTGTGTCTGTTGATTAAGTGGTGTGTAGCTAAAAACATTCTCACAGACTTCTAGTACATGTCGTGACTTAAACCATAAGAACATATTATGGCTAAGGCTACAGTTATACACGTCATAATAATAATATTAAACACCCTGTCTGCTGACAGTCATCAACTCTTCTCTCTAGTTATCCTTGACCAGATGTACCCTGTAGAAACTCATAAGCATGCCTAAGCATTTAACAGTCTAACTAGACATCCTATCTCCACTAAACATTTCTAATACATAAAGTATCTATCCAATATCTATCTGACTAAAAATACCTAACAAT
>NW_018127943.1:2801871-2803261 GCF_001952655.1 Monopterus albus | reverse complement strand
CTTTCGGCAGCCCTATTGCTGGGGCATCTGGTTGAATCCAGGTGCCTGATGTTGAGCTGGAGGTGTGTATGGTAGTACATTTGTCACCTGAGCAGGATATGGTCCTGTTTGTCCTTGCGCCTGCTGATAATGCAATGCGTAGTCACGCGCCCAGTGACCTCTTCTGTATGGTTTGGGAATCTACCAGGGTAGCGTGAGCGGAAAAGGTAAAAGGCACTGTAGAATTGAAATTGGATACACGGCATAGCGACTACAAATACAGTCGCTAGGGAAAGGAAGGAAAAGAACTGGCACTAATTGAAAATTTGTCGTGGTAGTGAGTGAAAAACACTGTGAGCTAAAGGTAGTAGCTAATGTCTGACGCCATTAGCTCGTGTCCAGGGCCGCAGTGAATTGTGGAATTCTACCGTGCTAGTGAGCGAAAGGCAGAAGGTAAAACTTTATGATTATACCTATCTATTTTGCTGAATGTTATGAGAACCCAAAATACCACCTTTTTACCAGGAAATAAACTGATCTCTTGCTTTGTCCTGCTCTTCTTTAGAAAGTGTATTTAACCATTTAGACAAAAATTTGTAGAGTACTGCCCCTAACGAGTAAGGCTTAGCCTTTTCCCAGTCTTGTACAACATCTGCAGACATATTAAAAATTACACGTGACAGGCGTTTCAAGTGAAATAGTCTCTGCCTAGAACCAGCTGATTCGAAAAGGAAGGTCCTACACCAACTAAGTTGGTGCGCCCAATCGCTGGGGGTTCACCCAATCAACAGGTCTGTTTTAATTCCACTGAATACACCGTCACCCTAATGCTATAATACAGTTTTCCCATAAACTATGCCCAGCCCTGTATCCCAAAACAGTTCTGCCCTAGGCACACTGTGTCACATTGAATTTTCTCTGTAGCACTTGTTGCTATGAGATACACATGTGCCAGTGCTGAACAGCCTTCGAGCAGCAAACCACCCACACATTCCATGAAAAATAACAAACAACCTGGCGATTTCCCTGTGCCGTCACTACAGTGTGGAATTTATCAGAGATCCTATTTCAGGCAAGATGTTTCACTGCCTGATTTCCAGCCGGGGAGAAGTTAAAAAGGAAATGGGAAATTTTTAGGAGACAACTGCTACTACGTAGCAGAAATCCACTTATGAACGTGAATTTTACATCTCTTATTGGTATCAAATTCTGTGATCAACGGCACTCATTCACTGTCCCTCAAAAAGAATGAGTCTATGTGCTTTGTTAACTGTTACATGTGACAGAGAACAATCCAGCACATCATTCAAAAACAAAAAAAATGTGTTTTCTTATCCTTACTGTTTTGAATCCAATTTAAAACGTCGAGAGTGGGCAGTTCCACACATCAACTTCAATTTGGCATAAGTTC
>NW_018127943.1:2791428-2800884 GCF_001952655.1 Monopterus albus | reverse complement strand
TCAGGTTCTTTCATCTTACATCTGCCGGCGTGCAGGTTGGAGGTGCAAAATGCCTTAGCGTTTAATGTTAATTTGTGCCTGTGTTCATGGAATAAATCAGCACTGTTTTGTAGTTACTTGGACTGCCTCGTCTCTCAGAGTCAGTATGGTAAAAAGTACCGGGTACAACAGAATTAAGGATAGTGAGATATAAAGAGACTTAGACTTTAAATTACAGTGCAGCAGCATAAAAAAGCAAACATCCAATAAGCTTTCTACTCCCATATGGTGGCATAGAGGGCTCAACGTACTGATAGCCCTTGGGCCAAACTATTTCAGGACCTGTTGAACTGTAGCTCAGGAGCAAAAAGTTCCCATTAGTCTTGCTATGTGAAGTAGTGTGCATCTACACTACTTCAGTTTGACCACTTAGTCATACCAACCATCAAACACATGTGGTCTACACTAGAAAAGCCACTAGCCACTTTAACCTGGCCACAACATGGCCATTGTACCAAACCTTTTCACCTTGTTTCCACAACTTAACCAGCTGAGCCAAAGCAAACAGAAAATTACCTGCAACTGCAACTGATTTTCCTCTAGCAGAGCACACAGAGCCAAAGATAGATGCGTCTCACAAAAAAAAAACTCCCTCTTGCTTATCACACACAGCTCGTTCAGCAACCATAAAACACACTGAACTCTGTGGCATAGAAGAAAAACACACCTAACCATTTCAGACAGGAAGAGAAAGAGAGAGAGGGAGAGACAGCTGCCAAATAGACGGCCGAGTGGCCACGTGTTTCATTTCTTCCTGCTATCTGCCTTACATTTATGATAACACAGCCAGAGTGACAAGCATGGATGCAACAGTGGCCATGCTGGCTTCAGTCTGCTAGCCAGCAGGATTAGAAACACGGCTCCTCTCCCACTGATAGCTATGTTAATGAGGATGTAAAGCAGAATAACGACAAGCTACCCACAGAAATGCACCAAAAGATAAAGAGGTGTGTGTACCTGGACTTGAATTTTGCTGCATTTGCAAGGAAAATAAACAACAGGATGATTAAAAAGATCAAAGTAACTTTGGAGACTCTCATTTCAATGCAACTTTAGTCCCAGAAACAAAGACGTCAATTAATAACATATGATAAATGGACATACTGAGAAAACAAACATCATTTACCTGTAACAAAACAAATTCCTGGCATCAAATCACCATGACTCAGCAGAATGTGAGAGTACATGGTGTAAGTTTACAAAGTCAGTGGAGAATGAAGCTGTCATTGAAGTTGTCAGTGGCAGCCGTCATCGTGTCAGCCTTGTCTGCCAAGGGCGTCGCCTCCCTTTGACTGAAGAGACCACTCAATAAAGCTAGATGGCAATCTGGAGGCTAAATTGAGTCACGTCCTGGCCTCAGACAAGATGAATTCACTTATTAATGAGAGCATTCAGGATTTATGTGTGGCAGCAAGGTGAGCCCCACATCTTAAACAGGCACATGCTCTTCATTCTGGCTAAATCCACTGACTCACACCCTCTCTGAAGAGTGCTCACAGTCATACATACAGCATCTTTTCACTCTTGTCTGCACTGCTCAGCACCAGCAATTAATACAGTGCAGCCTGCCCTGTGCTGTATTTGCAGGCCACAGTCAGAAGACCCTGATGCCAAGAAGACAAGACCGTGTAAGAAATACTTGGGTGGCTCTGGCAGAGTAATAGCCCTTCAATTTTCACTCGATAACTTTTCCATAAGTCACAGGAATCAGAAAGGTGGGTAGAGCTCGGCTTGAATAATGCTGTGTTCATGCGGCAGAAATGTTCTTTCCTCCTAAGGGAATCGTTTCTTATCATGGCAATGTGATGTAAGAAGAGATATGTGGCATGTTTATGGTGTAAAGCAGTGGTTCCCAGCCAGGTAGTTGTGGCCCCCCAAGGAATTCCAAGATCTTGCTACTGAGCAGTAGAATGATGATTATAAGGATTTATGCTGTGCAAAAATTTGATTAATGTTTCAGATACGGATCAAATGTTTTTCATATTTCATGTTCAGTACTGTAAAGTACAACATTTTTTTTAATGATTAGTTCGATCATTCAGTTTTCTTTCTGGATTTGAAAATGATTTATCTTTTTGCATTAAGGGTTTAGAGTGTAGCTAGAGTGGTTATTTGCATAGGCCCTGAAGCTACACCGTAGGCTAGCTGATGTGCACCTCCTCAAAGATGTAACTACATGTTAGGGCTATGGCAGGTACAAAGACCGTGGGGAGTGGTCACTGGTCAGTTTGGGCTTTTTGTGTTTTCTCCTACGTGTTTGTTATGCAGGTAGAAAGCAAGTCCCAGTTATCTTTTCCTTTTTAATAAAACATTTAGAAAGGTGGCTTTCACTACAAACCCTCTGCTCACCTTAATCACTGTTTTCTATGTCACAGAGATTAAAAGAACATACACTTCTGCATGACTTCACAACATTTGGTTCTTATCTGTCCTCAGCTTCTGTGCAGCATCACCTGCAGGTTTTGATACGGTCTCTGTAGAGGCACAGTGGTACCACAACTGGCAATGTTGCTGTGATGACAAGACTTTCCACTTCCAGGATGCAAATTCCCTGAAACCACAAATTGTCATTTAACAAGATTTAACATATTGAAGATAATCATATTTCCTTAAAATGCTGAACTACTCCTTTAAGGGGTCACATGCCTGAAAGGTAGGGAAGCACTGGCTCAGAGGTTTCATTTGCATTTTTGAGTATAAACAACAGATACACAACCAGATGCAAGACCTGTACTTGGCTGACACTGAGACAGGATGTGAATATTGAAGATGAAGAGGAGCAGCCAGGAGGCCACAGCAGGATTCTTCATTCATTACTGTAGCCGGCCACACAGGATTTGTGTTTATTGTGAGCGGAGCCTTTTCTCAGTCATATCATTATCAGCAGGCTCATTTCCTCCACAACACCACCCCACCCTGCTTTAAGGTAAAGCTATGTGCTGTATACAGTTGAAGCCAGAGGTTTACATTTAAACTCAGTTTATCACAACTCCTGACATTGTGAAATGTCAGAGTAATAGTATAGAAAAAGATTTATTTCAGCTTTTATTTCTTCCATCACATTCCCAGTGGGTCAGAAGTTTACATACACTCAGTTAGAGTTGCTTGGGTCAAATGTTTCAGGATGCCTTCCACAAGCTTCTTCCGATAAATGAATAATTCCGTATGGTGAATGGCCAATGTTTCATTACGCACAATGAACTGGAGCCCTGTTGTAGACTACAGATGAAAGCTGCAAGTCTATTTTGGCAGAGTTAAGTGCAGCTCACCCTGCCTTTACCATTGTAAATGAGTTCTCGCTCACAAAGGAAGGCTGCCCTGCTGGCTCGGCCTAACCGGGCCCCGCCTCGCTCCACTGGCTCCTGGACTCACCACTCACAGGCTCCCTTTTCCATTTTCCAATGCGGCCAGGAGCCAGCTCACTTTATTGGGATTTTTAAAAGCTATTGCGTCAAACATTCATCCTCTGTCTCAACATGCTATAGACAGTTTCCCTTTTCTCCCTGCTTCACTTCATCTTCATTTCTCGCTCACCTTCTCTCTTTGTGCTATAGTATCTATCTCTCTCTCTCTCTCTATCAAAACTATCCCATTCTCCTGTTCTTCCTTAAACATATCCCCAGAGCTCACTCCAGTGGTTCAGTTTTGCCTAGCTTCTATTAAACCTCATAAGGAAAATCAACACTGCCAACACAGATGTTAGTTTCGGCCATATTAAATTTTCCCTCTTCCTTCTATTGCACTGAAACAAAGTCCTCAGTGTCCCAGGGGCCTGCTCTCATCTGCCTAGATTCAATTTAGGACTCACAAACTGATACAAACAGTCTGGACCCATGTTGAATGAAAGACTGGAGAGCGAAGAGACTGGCCTCAATTTTCTTCTTCTCTTTTATTATTATTCTGCCAGCAGCATGTCCCAGGGCTAGGCTGTGGTCAGCAGCTCTCTGCTGTACTGCAACAAAATAATTACAGGGACAATTGGAGAAACCACAATCAGTGGCAGACAAGGTGCATTAGACATGGTTAATCATTCAATCTGTCTCTGTGTTCTGTGCTTTTATGAGCATGTGTGCTCACATTCTTTTTCTGAGGATCACACAATGTGGAGTGTTTTTCCTCTGATTTCAACTTCCTTACTGCTGGAACCTGAAAGTGACATAAGCGCAGAGTTTCAGTCACAGAGCTCAAAATTCTTGCTAAACGAGACAGGACCTGTTCTCAGCAGAACTGCTTAGCTATGTATTTCTATATCATTAGAGGGGAGTATGTCCAGATTCTGCACAGAGGCACGTCATTTCAGCTTGCCAAGGGAAATGAGCACATCGGTAGGGGGTTCGAAGCTCTCGGCAAGACAAACAACACAGCATCTGTGTTCTTGGAGATGCATATCAGTGACAAATAGGGCCTGCTTCAAAACCCCAAAGAGTCCCCTAAAAGAGAGACAAATTGGGGTGCCATTTGTAAGATAAACGGGGATGATAATTCAGTCGGAAATTAGCTAAACGCAAGAATGAATCAAAGCTTTGTAACTAATTTGGACCCTCATGCTATCACTGCTATTACACTGAGATAAATGGTTGCCATGGTTACTTTTCAGCCTCCGACACTGTTTGTTTCATCATGAGGGAACAGTCTTTTAGTGCTGTTGCCCTGACATGGAGATGAGCTTCTGCTTTCTTGCAGGGATTACATGGACAGAAAACAGCCTCCATTAGTGTTAGCCTGCCACTATTTTCTATTCTTTCTCATTTAGGTTTTGTTAGTGAAGCTGTCTTTACTTTTCAGTATTTCAGCCATATTTCCCATTACATCATTAGCTGTACATCCACTCACTAATATCCTCATCTTCATTAGAAACAACCAGTCTGATATATTATCATACAGTACAAGTACTGACAGAATCAATTTTTGCTATATTTTGGGCCAAAATACATCAATTATTTTCTTTGTGTCGTGTCAGGGAGCTTTTGGCAGAGAGAGTATTTACACAGCAAAATGCTGGGAGACAATCTCAAGTAATGTACAGGCCCAGGAAAACAAGCCAGCATTACTGCAGTGTCATGCCTGTAGATAAAAACGGGTGATCTAAACTTTCAACATTTAAAAGAACAATGTACTAATTTATCCAATGTCGGCATTGTCAGCATTATTATTAGTATCACCCAGTGATTTTATTATCATCACTACATGCTGATCAAAATGTTTTCATCCTCTCTTTTCTTCATCTTGGCTGTGATAGTCTGCAGAGGTGCAAAAAAATGAAATTGTTTTCCTGCAAGACGTAACAAGGATAATGGTGGAAACGTCAGAGTGAATAGCCCGCAGGAGAAAGCGAACAAAACCAACAGATGATAGCGAATTTGATCTCCTATCTATGAGAAAGCGGAAAAACAAAACAGGAGTATGAAATCGATAGCTTCCTAAATCACCTAAGAGAGTGTTAGCACCAGCTCAGGGACTGGCAGTTTATGGATCCTCTCTTGCTCGCACGTACACACACACACACACACACACACACACACACACACACACACAGTATAGGTGCACACAAGGCAAACATGCAGACAAAGAACTTTCAAATTCTGAAGAAACAATTCTTCGTGTAAAAGTAAACACATCCACATGGTAAACAACTTTCTTTCTCTCTCACAATCACACACAAAACATACACACACACACACACACACACACATATAGCAACTCCTATTTCTGTTACACATGCACTCACACACTGACATCTGTAGCGACAATCCCTGAACAAAATCCCTTTAGCTGGTTTCTCTCTCTCTCTCTCTCTCTCTCACACACACACACACACACACAGGCAAGCCAAGGGTTTGGTTTTTTTCTTTCCTGTGAAGCAATTCAACCGCAAACCCAAACAACCTTTCACTCTGTCTTTGCCTCTGTCACACGCCCACAGACACATACAATCAAATGCATAGTTCCACTCACTTTCACGCACACACAATTTTACACTCACCCACACAAAATCGGGAATGCACACCTTCTCTCTACTCACACAAACACGCACTCATAAACTCCACTCCAACTTGCACACAAACACAAAAACCCTGCTGAGACTGAATGAGTGCAGTCAAAAAAAAAACAAAAAAAACAGCTTCACTTGGAAACAAAATCACACTTGTATTTTTAGGAAAAAGCTGGGTGTTGAAATCTGACATGCAGGAGGGGTTGTAAATACACACAATAAACTGCAGCACGGAGATATACTGAGCAAATAAAAATGATGTATTCAAGTTTTGATTGTAACTTGCGGTCATGTACTGTTTACTCACATCCCAGTTATAAATAGCTTAGCTGCAATTTTTACTCTTAAATTACCTTTACTACCCTGCCATGCTTCAACACTGCTTTATTCTTTATTGTGATGTCTTTTTTCATTAAAATGAAAAATCTGTGCTTGTTCATGTGCATGTATATATGTTTACCTTTTACTTAACTAAAAGTAGCAATACCAAAGTTTGAAATACTCTGTTACTAGTGAATGTTCTTCTGCTTGTCAATTTCTCACCGGGGATCAGAAGAACTGGTTATACTGTAACTAAACTAAAGTAACTAAAGTTATCAAATACATGTAGTGCAGTAAAGAGTACAATAGTTGCATATGAAATGTAGTAAAGCTGAACTATGAAGTAGCAGAAAATAGAAGTAAACCACAGATACCTCAAGATTGTACTTAAGTGCAATACTTGAATAAATGTACAGTACTTAATTACTTTTTCCACCAAGTGAAGAAGATGCCAAACAAAGAGAGCCATTAACGCGTCTTATTCAGCATTTTCCAAGCAGTGTCTCTGGGTGGTTAAGGTGAACATCTGGTCAGCTACGTTTAGACATTCCACCAAGGGTGAAACTCTTGATTCCTATTCTCAGGCTCATCTGCATATATTATCATGATCAGCGCTGACATGCAACCAGAGCAAGCTTCCACACTCCCTCAGTGGGCGGTAATTACAGCCACAGTGCTTGTTACATCCCAGAGACCGGATGAGAGTGACAAGTTAGAGAAGTAGAGAGGGATGAATGAGGCAGAGTGACAAAGAGAGGAAGAGGAAGTGAAAGAAGCGCAGTGTCAGAGTGATAGAGAGAGAAGGGAGGAGAGTCATTCTGCCAGATAAACAAAGGCGGAGGCGAGATGTTTGTTCAGCTGAGGAGATGCTGAGAAAAAAGCCAGAGGCTGTGCCTCAATCCTGCATAATATATTGTATGCTGTCATATCTGTATGCGGGCTCACTGGCAGAAGTGCAAGTGTGAATAGGGAGAAAGGGATGATGAGAGCGAGAGAGAGAGTGGAGGCAAGAGCTGTTTTTTCCTGGGCAGGAGGCAGGATGTGAATATCTAATCAATAGCTTTCAGGACTCAAGAGGATTTGATGTTGTGTGCTGCAGGACCCAGACACCCCAAGGCAAGATGAGCGCTCAGACCAGAGCAATGGAGCATGAATGCTACTGCGTAGAGGGCCGCTGTGATACAAACAAGGAGGATGGTTCGCTGACGACAGAAAGAAAAGAAATCAAAACCAACCTATTTTTCTACTTCTCCAGTTTCTGTCAACAAACAGCATAAACGGTGTCAACCTCTGGCTTCCTCATTAATCAGAATACAAACCACCTTGACACCCAGCCAGCCTACCAACAACCTCACCACTCAAAGCTACTGCAAAATTGTTCTTTTGAACAAAAATATATGAATGTATGTATCACTAGACAGTATTTTACATGAAGCTAAGATTTATTGAAACCATAAAACCTGGGTACCCTGGGGCTTTTTGTGACCTCTAGTAGTGCTACTGAGCAATGCTTTAATGAGTGGATCCCTACAGTATTTTGTTAGTGTCTCATATCTAATGTACACAGAACACTGTCCGATTAAAACTAAACCCATAATCCCTAAAAGCTTTACTGACTAATTCTACTTTATCACAAAATAAAATGTTTAATCTTATATACTGTGCTCAGTGCAAATGTTGAAAGCAACATTCAAAACTCATATTTAAATGTTCACTAATCACAGCTGAGCAGATATTCTTTGAGAGAAGCCCCCACAACAGGCACTTTGACTTGTCAGACACAGGTGTAAGCAAAAATGATCAGGATCCTTGTACTGAGCATGCTGGCTTAATGATGTGTTATACTAGCAGGCATAATTGGAACACAGTCATTAAATTAGTTACACCTCTGCTACTCCTGCTATGACATCTCAAAATGTCTGTCATGAGGATGGTACATGAAGACTGCTTTCAAATCAATTTGTCTCATATAGTCAATCATCAATATACAATAAATTTGAATCCTTTTTCACTTGCATTTGCATATCTCCCATAACACAGTCAAATATGTGCGATGTTTAACTTATTTCTACAATTGGGAGAAACAATTTAACACCTGATGGAGTGACAAAGCCCTGCACTCCTGCACATGTATTTTTCACCTATTCGGGCTGATGAGACTTCTGCTCATGCTGCATTCAAGTCATATCAGAGTTTTTCCTGACTTGTAAATACCATCCAGGTCAGCATCCACATTACAGCTGAGAGAATCAGATATATCTAACCATATGAAATGTCTGAAAATTAAACAAAACCAGATGCCACGTGTCAGTTTGCCATTCAAGGTAATATTTTAAAACAAAGACAAAACTTAGCTGATGCACTTTAATGTTGATTTGCGGATTTGTGATGTTGGTGGAGAGTTTTTCATTGGGACTCCAGATGTAAAGTAGGCCAGTGTTTTATGTGCTTAGAGAAGCTGCTGTTAGTTATGAAGATCAGGGTAGCAAGGAAACTGTGATTAATCAGTTACTGGTGTTTGTTTTTTTTTTAACCAAAAACAAACCCAGCTGTAATGATTATGCATTCTGCATAATTATGGATACAACAGGTAAAAACAAGACATTTTACAAATCATGCACTAATTACTGATAATAGTTGTAGTCAACATACTGGCAGGATACTGGCATAGATTTTCTATTTTGGAAGCAAAGTGAAATCAAGAAAAAATACACAACCAACATTTTGCCAGAGACTGATGATAAAGGTTTCAGCTTTACCGGGTAACTAGTAACGTGTTGGACTGAAATTCACTCACCAGTGAGCAGTGATGCCAAGTCAAGCAAGGGATACATCTGGGATACAGACTAAAGGAAGAATATTTTCCTTCTGGCACTTGCACTTGGATAAACTCTATTATAAAACACAAGACAGTTAAAAAAAAAAAAAAAAAGTGTTATCACTGTGGGTGCCAAAGTATGGCTACCACATGGGTGATAATTATGAATAATTACAGACAATACTGTTTGTTTTGGGGCTGTTCTGCATAATAATTAAAACAGAAACCAGCAGTTAATTACTTACTACAGTGTCACTATGTTGGATTTTGTGTGAAATAATCTCAG
>NW_018127943.1:2739501-2791275 GCF_001952655.1 Monopterus albus | reverse complement strand
AGGCACATTACCATAGGCACTTTGAGTAATGTTTACAGTTTACACCTAGGACCACACACTGATAAACAGGGATCAGACTACAGATGCACACCAGCTGACACCTCCCACTACACACACACAAACAAACAATCACCCACATGCACCAACACGCGGCTCTCTCCAGAAGACCCCTCAGGCCACAGCAGAGTGGCCTCGAAGTTTATGCTGATCCAGCATGGCAACAGCAGATATTGCTCTGCACTCCCTCTTCATATTGTCTGTGCTCGACTCGGCACGGTTCACTTACTCACCGCCCCACAGCCTGGCGGCAAATAGACTGTGAACATTCAGACTGTCCATCATGGAGGGGAGTTTGACAGTCCACTGACAGGCAAGCTGAATTGATTCTTCAGACCTGCTGTTTATTTTCGCCTGCCTTTCCAGCCCGCTGCTCGGCTGGGTCCAGCTTCTTGCTTGCTTGAATTCAAGGTCCAACCACCAACCCACCCTATCTCTGTCACTGTACTGAACAAGTGGCACTGACAAAATAACAGGGGCGTGTTTCCCTGTTCTATTTTCTGAGCCTATTTCCAACACTATGCAGCATGACAACGAGTTATGAATGGCACCAGCTAGTAAAAGGGACTGTAGCGCAAACTGGGGTGGGGTCCCTAAAAATCATATCGCCAAAATGTTCACTACAGGACTGCAACTAACAGTCAACTGCATTGTCAAATAATGTAGGAATTTATTACTGTTACTATAGTTATTAGCTTTTGTATTTTTTCCTTTCTCTAGATACTTTCTTCTTGTTCTTGGTTCTTTCTTTTCTTCTTCATCTTCATGTAAATCACACTGTGTGTTAAGGTAGCCCCCCTCACCAGGAGGGTGAGGGAGGACTGAGGTTGGACTCAAGTTTGCAGACCCAGGTGCTAGGGGGAAAAACATGACGGTAGCAGGTAAAGAAAGAGAACACAAAGTATCAAAAGAACATAACATGGGAAGGTACGGTACTTGGATATGTATGATATGTAGTGTAGTGTAAATGAGCGTAGCTCGTAGGTAGTGTGGTAGAGTCAAGCCAAAACGCACAGTGTCTGTCAGCGTAGCATTCTACCAACATGTACAGTCCGCGTTACTATGTTAATGTCCCGGCAAAAGCAGGGCATCTGCCAGAGGTTTATATAAGGAGGCAAAGGTAATCATCGGGATGCACCCCAGCTGTGTGCATCGACAAACCAGTTGCTAATTACTGGAATGCAACACAGCTGAGGTGCAGAGCCCACAGGGTATAGAGAGCAGAGGAGAGAAAGACGGAGGAGAGGCAGCAGCCGCCGAGCGGCCCTGACACTGTGCCTTATAAACAAAGCTTTCCTTGATAAATTACATGAACGATTCATTATTTATCAAATCTGTTGCAGATTTCTTTTCAGAAGCTTTAGATGTAGTTCAGTCTCTGCTCCCTGTAACAAGCATGAGGAATGTTTTTATGGCTAAGTCTGGCAACTCAAAACCCTTGGTTAACGCTCAGGAAAGAATGTGGCCTTGGTTAAATACTGAAAAAGTTAATGCTCTTAAAGCACAGTATGCACTGTGGGATGCAGGATGTGAGCCCAGGTGTTTGGTGTCAAAACACAGTGCTTTGTACCCCCCAATATCCTCTGTACCACCTAAAATGATCACACTTCCTAGAGTGGATAAACAACTTTGCCAGTGAACACAATTGAAGCAGCAGTAATGTTCCTTTCAAAATGTAATTTGCAAAGAGTTAGTAGTACATAAACTTATTTTGTAGGAAAAATAGACACAAAATAACTCAAGATAAACCCCATCTGCTCCTTCATCCATACAGAAATATAGTCTCCCTGTATTTTTTCCTATACACACAAAGATGCAAGACAGATTCATTCTCACAGAAATATATTCACATAAAGTCTACACAATTCATTGAACAATCTGTCTCTGGCCTTTCCCACAACATCAGCAATGCATGAGCAAGGTGCGATCATAAATATCTTAGATAGCCCATTCACATTCTCAGTCAATACACTTTCCAGTCAGTCATGCTGATGGCAATCAAACTACGTAGTCAGTGATATGACACTCTGACCTCAGATCCATCTCGCGCCGCCACAGGCAGAAGATCATACTTCTTCATTAGCTGCACCGCCATGTGCTGCCTTGACATCCCGACTGTGTGGCCACAAGAAAAAAAAATACACGCTGCTTTTAAGTTCTACACCACTGACGCTGGATTAGAACAAAGAGAAATTTCCAGTAGGGGTCTTTAATCTTGTTAGTTTTTATTCAACCTCTGTAAGCTTTATTTACTCAGGTGGGTCCTCTGGAGGTCAAGTACTTCTGTTCGCTGTAAAATCTGGCCTAAGGCTTTGCAGCACATTTAAGTACAGAGACAGAATTAATTAAAAAAGCATTTACTCATTGACTATAACAGGCTGTTATGCAATATTTCAATACAGTTCTGCAGTATCCATCCATCCATTTTCCATACCACTTAGTCCCAAATGGGGTCACGGGGGGCTGGAGCCAATCCCAGCCGGCTGCGGGCGAGAGGCGGGGTACACCCTGGACAGGTTGCCAGTCCATCACAGGGCTCAGCTCTGCAGTATATTCCTTATTAAGATGTACATGCGAAAATCATGTTTTCTTATAGGAAATATTACACTTCACATGAATGACCACATTTAAGTGGTCCCCTCCCCCCGGAGACTGAAGACTGCTGGCATCTCCACCCCTGCCTTGGTTACCTTTTGCAAGGGCACACTTGAAAGCATTATGACTTACTGCATCACTTCCTGGTTCAGCAATTGCAAAATGATGGAACAACATCAGCTGAACAGGGTGGCGAGAACAGCAGAAAGGATCATTGGCTCCCCTCTCCCACCGCCGGCAGAGATTTATTCTCAGCGCTGTATCAACAAAGCCTTAAACATCATCAAGGACTCTTAGCATCCATCTAACAGTGCGCTTTCTGTACTCGGAGATACAGAAGCATTAAGGTCTAAACAGGCACACACCTATCACCTTCCTGCTTACCCTCCAAATGAGCACAAGAAACTTTAGATGACCTAGGAATAATTCATATCTGTTTTACTCTAACTATTTAGTATTTTACTAGAGTTATTACACATAGTTTTCTTTTCTTAGTATTTATTATTTTTACTACAGCATGATCGATGGCAAGAAACAATTGTTTTTATGTGTGCAAAGACATGGAAATGACAATAAAGGAGTTGTCTTGACAATGCAGAAACAATTCACTCACAACCACAGAAAGGTATCACTAGTGGAAAAGCCAAGGAATCGCTAACATCATTAGGTTTTGTCCTCTGGTGACCATGAGTATCTCTATATATTGTCAGTCTATCCAGTAGTTGTACATACAGTAGGCATAGTACATATAGATATATTATAAGCCTAAAAAATGATGACAGACAGATAGACAGATTAGATAGATAACTCTGTTTCAGTGCTGTTTGTCACCCTTCATCTCTCTTTGCTTTCTTTCTGTGGATTCAGGGCTTCAATCCCTACATTGCAGCTGGTAGCATCTGCACTGAAACCCCTGCAGTTACATCCCACCTGTTCCCTTGCCAAAACACACACCCACTTTTACTATTAGCAATAAAGAGCATTTTTACAATGCCTTTCCTCTGCCAAGATTTAAATAGGTGTTCTGCTGAATAAATCATTGACACTTGTTTCCCCAGTGTTGAGATTTTGGAGCTCTTTCTCAGTCTCGGTCTTTGTCCCACTGGTCTGGTTCTTTGTGTTGCCTAGAACAATATTCTTTGATCCACAATAATCTTTACTGCAGTTTACTTTCAAACTGTACCACCTCCATCGATCCCTCATCTATTTTGTCTCCTCCCCACCTACTTTCTTTCCTCTCCACCCCTCCAGCTGTCTGTTGTAAAAATAAAACCAAAGTTTGATTAATATTGTACTGAACTTGGTATGAATGATATGAAAGCAGCCACAAAGACACGGTACAGTACAGTCAGGTTACACAGCTGCTGTGTACCCTGCAGCCTTGCATGCTAAACCTTAGACTTTTCATCACTGCACCTGAAGAAAGATTCTCTGGCTACAGATGATATTACTGCAACACGTTAAACAACATGTCCGTGCATCAGCTTTTGCCAGTATAGGCAGGGCCAGCTGCGTCAGCTCTTTGACATAAAGTAAGTGTTTTCTAAGAGGACATTTAGAGTAAAGCTACAATTTGCAGGTTCTGGAAATCAAGCTAGCTCTAGCCTGAGACTCAAAAGCAAATCACTCCACTCCTTCTTTACACTCCACCCAGCACTTCACCTACTGTAATCCTTGTTGTGTTTGCAGCCTGAGACCTATTACAAGCACAAAATCAGCACTGTCCAGTTCACAAGAACACGCACAAACATGACACTCACAGGTTTACATCTAATAACTGTGACCTCTGACCTCTCCAGACTCCAGACATATGGCTGATCCATATGTCACCTGTCCCCACTGCAACAAACTCTTCGTCTGTCTTTGGCTTGTTTCACAAAATACAAAGAGAAATACACACACACACACCCCTCAACATACCTTCATCCGACCACCTCTATATCCTGCACATCTGATTGAGTCGGATTTGCTCCGACTCTGTGCTGGAGTAAACATCCACCCTTATAGCAGCAATGTTCTCATGAATATTCATAAAAGCTGAAGTCAGCGCCCAGAGGGGAAACTCATTTTGTGGACTACAGAGATTGGCCATTTCATCTTCAGGAACAACACTCTGTTTATTTAGCTCTAGCTGTGGTTGGTTTATCTTCTCCCTCTGCTCTGCCTCAGCCTGACTCCGCTGATGAACTTGCATTATAAGAAAGGTTCAATGCTGTTTTTGGTCAGTTGTGCTGCATTTGTTTATATGTGACTAATATGTCCATAGGGGCTCAAAGTTTACATGTATGTACAACTTACAAGCAGTGTTCATGCGTTTACTGGTATTTCTTATATCTTAAAGCAAATGGCTGAGTCACAGACTGATTTCTATACAGTTCACTGGCCAGTAAATAAATTTGTCTTAAAAAAGCACATCAGCAATCAGTGAATTTTACTTCAGCCATTCATACCAGTCTCTCATACCAAACTGTTTTCATTCACTTTTTGTCAGAACAACAGGCAAACAGGTAAACAATCAAACAATAAATATACATTTAAATTTGTTTCACCAGTTATCTGCAGGGATTCAGTGGGAGCCCACCATATAAAGCTGGGAATAGTGAGCACACAGCAGCCTTTAGTTTCACCTTTCTCTCTGCCTTTGCCTTGGCTCTACTTGTATATTGGTGGGGCTACATCCCCAGGGTGAACTGGTCAGTGAGTTCAGCACTGGCTGGTGATCATTCTGGGTTTTTATTTATCTTTTCCTTCCATTCTGGCAGAGCAGTGACACACTACTGCTCCAGTGCAAAGGTCTCCCTCACTTTCTCTCTGTATCCCCCCTCTAGCTTGTGGTATTTTAAGTCTTGTAGTTAGAGTTGCCTGCAGATGTGATACAAGACCTGGCAGTCAAATGCCAGTGCAGACTTCAGCTACACTCTTGTCTAATTCTGCTACCTAGCATTATCTGTAGGTGTTGGAGCAGCAAAAAATAAGACCCTGAACACACTCTGCATAAAACAACACTGTACAGCTCAGTGAAGCATTAATGACAGCACTTATACCAGTCACACTGTAGCAGAATGTCTGTGTGAACAATGGCAGCTCCCGTGCAATTCTCCCACCTACAATCATTACCTCAGCAGCCTCACTCCGCTCAAGTCAGCAATACTAATGAGTTGCACTAATTGCAGGACCATCCTGAGATTCTCCTTTCAAAGGAGGTTTGTGGTTGTGGTGGTGGTGGTGGGGGGTGGGGTTCCAATAACTGAGTTTCATGCCTTAAAAATCCTAAACTTTCTAAAATGTTATTCAGTCGTTCTTTTCATTTACAGTACAACACAACTGACACAGATCTTCTTTTCATTGCTTAGCAACCACATCTTTGTGGACTCCACCTCTCCTGCCCTCTTTTCTTCTTTTGTAGTTTTTTTTTTTTTTTTTTTTTTTTGCAGATCAGTGTTGTCAGCTTTGCCACAAATTGGATGGCAGGCATTTAAGTGAGTTGTCAGATAGCTCACTGACAGCAATTACAAGGTGTGTAGGGATTCATGTGGAGACGAGACGCCCCGCGCTTCTGATTTCTAGATGGATGTCTCTCTCTCTCTCTTACCCACCATAGAGAATAAGTTCGGAAAGAGGAGGGAATGAAAAGTGAGGGTGCAAAAAGGTTCAAGAATAGCTGATGGTTGGAGACAAAAAGAGGAGTGTGAGATGAGGAGAAAGATAGAAAGACAGCATGGATGGCAGAGAGCAGGGGGTAGAGAGGAGAGAAAGTGATCAAAGCAAAAGTTGGATTTTGTCAAAGACTGTAGTGCAAACTCAAAAAATACCAGAGCTAACACACACACACACACACACTGAAATCAAAATGTATAGGCAAATACAATATTTAAACATTCTTTAGGCAATTTGAGTGTAGTTAAACAAACTAAAACATTCAGACACCTCCACAGATGGTTAAATATTTGATTATTTGATTTTCAGCTTTTTAAAAGTCTCATTTTCACTTTGAAAACTACCTCTGTTTTACTATGACAATCTGATTCTGCTGCAGCTGCTATCTCATTGTCAAAACCCCACAATTTACAATGTGTTTACATGCACTTCATTAACCAGGTCGGTGTTTTTCAGTTAGTTGATTTCTGAAACGTCACGTAAACAAGGATAGTTGTTAATTTAATTGCTAGGGGAATCCAGAACCCTGATTTCTCTGTAATGTGAACACTATGTTTGTACTGTTAAAACCGCAAAGATAAAACTAATTAAATTAGTTATTCCAAATGATATTTCTTGAACATGCTATTGTGTCACACACCCACACAGCCACAAATACTTTACAATCTGTTAGAATTCAGATGCATTTGAGAAAATATAAATGAAAACAAAAGAAAAAAGTCAGGAGATCAGGACAGAGTGTCTTCTATCACTAATGCGGTTAAAATGATTAAGAAATGTGCATCCATACATTATCTATACTGCTTATTCCTGAATAGGGTTGTGGGGGGCCTGGAGCCAATCTCAGCTGACATTGGATGAGAGGCAGGCTGAAACTTAAGGACACACAACCACACATACTCACTCACTCACTCACTCACTCCTATGTGCAATTTAGAGTCGCCAGTCAGCCTAAGCGGCATGTCTTTGGACTGTGGGAGGAAGCCAGAGCTCCCGGAGAGAAGCCACACAGGCAGAGGGAGAACATGCAAACTCTGTACAGAAAGGCACCAGGTTGGCTGGTTCAGGAACCTGGACACAATGCATATGTGCGCAGCCATATTTTGAAAAGCTTTATTTGAAATCATCGACACGCACACACGCCTTCTTCCTATACCCACATGAATTATAAATGTTTTACCTGAATTCATTGTTGAATAATACAACAAAAACATGGACTAACGACATAAAGATGCACAAAACATTGTGCAACAACAAATTTTGAATTAAGTCTAGCAAAAACCCCAATAACCCTGTGTTAGATCAGTGATTTCTGAACTCTTATTCTTAGAAATAGACAGAACTTACTTCAAATCCAAAACACAAGACAGCAGAAGCAGCTCTTTAATTTTATGTAAGTTTATGAGTTTGCTAACTGATGTTTGTTTGAACACTAAAGTTATGACTTACTTGCAATATGAATTTTTGAATCTAAGTGAATAAGCAAGTGAAATCAATGTTTCCACTCTAACACTGAGTCTATGAAATGTTAACTTCCAAGCTTTCTCAACACCAGAAATCTAAATCTTTTCACAAAACACCATATTAATGGTCACACCTGATGACTACCCAGCACCTTTATGCTCATTCATTACCTGATTACATGGTGTACATTTTATTTCATACACAAGTTCTATAGACTGGTACACAATTCACCTGATGGGAGCAACGTGTCTGTTTGTTTTTGTTTGCTGGAATACGTAGACAGCTCAGGTGATGGATTTACTGAGCCATAGTACATGTAATCTGACAGTGACCTTAAGCAGGAAGCAAAGCTCTGGGCTATGAGCTGGAACAGAGAAGGAGAGAGAGAGAGATAGCAGGTGATAATGAAAAGAGAAGGAAAGACAGGGAGGTAACATGGGGTATCTGTACTTCACTTGATATTTTCATTTTGTGCTACTTCATACTTCAGCTTCACTACATTTTAGAGGCAAATATCGTACTGTCCAATACACTCCACTACATCTAGTTGATATCTTTATAGTTACTAGTTGCTTTTCAGAATCAGATTCATACAAAAATAGTATCATAAGAATTTACTGAACTCCAGTGGACGTAAGTACATAAGTTAGTTGACATTAGCTCCATATATATAGTATTGTTGAATGTGTCATTCTGCATAATAAGCACTTTTAGTACTTTACAATAAGTTTGTCTGTGCTTTTACAAAAGTAAAATTGTGGTATTGGTACTTAAGGGATATGATTACTTCTTCCACCACTGTGCTTTTGGCCACATAAAGTGTTTGGAAAAAAAGAAAATGTTGCAAGACAGCAAGGAAGGACCAGAGGGATGGCATGATAAAAGAAGAAAGGGTGAGATGGTTAAAGATAGAGATGGATGGATGAAGGGGAGAGATGTATCAGAGAGGAAAAGATGGAGCACCAGGATGATTTGTATGGTGGAAGGAAAGAGTAGCTGGTAAAAGAAAAACATAGGGATGGATGAATAGGAGCAGAAAGGAGCTGTGGTACAAAGGGTGAGATAGATGGATTCAGGGATGGTATAGTGGGAGCAACTAGAGGGGAATGAAGGCAGTGTATGTGGCCCCAGCCGTGTCACTGTAGGGTGTAGTACCGGGCAGTCAGCCAGCCACAAGGGGGGGAGAACCAATCCAATCAGGAGTAATGGAGTCAAAGGTCACTGTTCACTCCTGCAAAATTGCTATGGCCAACTGCCTGAGCAAGAGACATCAAGCTAAAAAGCACACACACACACACACACACACACACACACACAGATCACTCATTCTCACAGCAGCTGTAGTATATCCAGATAACAAGAAGGGTACATGTGTGGATGTGCGCTTTTGTCCTTGTGTGTCCTTATGCAATATAAAAAAAGCAGAGAGGAAGAAATATGCTTTATGCCTTTGGTTTTGTCCACTAGTGTAAAGTCTACAGCATGAAATTATTGATGTTACTGGTGGTTAAAAATAGGGCTTGTAGAGCTGCAATCAGCGTGACTCAGCCTAGCAAGCAAGAAGCATGTTACACTGTTGGACAACAGCGCAAGCACACTTCCATTTTTAAAAGTTGTTGTTAGTGTAAATCCACAGCTGAACACACTTGTGGTAGTTTTACACAATTAAATTCAGCTATTGTTTGGATGGATAGCACTGTTGCAGAAGTTCCCACAGATGTGTTGCACTTGTAGGCTGCTTTGCTTTCACTCTGGACACAGTGCTGCCATTTCATCATTCGAAGCCAATTGTCTTGTTCTACACAGCCTGGAGCTGTTTTTTGTGTCATTATCCTGCTGCAGGATGAAACACAGAAAAGGTCTGACGCCCTTTGTTAATTGCTTTTTTCCAAATGATGCTTCAGAGGCTGCAGTCTTTTCCAGCACTGCCTTTGTACAGATAAAACGTGTTGTTGTAAGTCATCAACAAACAATGGATTACCTGTAGGGATAGTTTGCATCACTTTTCAAGGCTTCATTTACTTCCACTGCAGCAGTAAAGATGGAAGCGAACTTATTACTTGATCCCTGAAAAAGGCCCGTTTTCAAAAACTGACATAACATTTAAGTTTTTGGTGAGTTTTATGTTTTCCTCCTGGCAGTTTACTTCTTAGCTTTGTACTATTTAAGGCTGTTCACTAGACCTGAGCTGCTTAAATGTCAATAAAAACTGGAAAAATGGGGGTGGTCTAAACCTATGACTGCTATAGCTTAAATACATGTATTGCAAAATTAAGTCATACCACATGCTGAATTAAAGCTCATTGGTTAGGGGTTTATATTAGATAGGTATATGGAAAGTCTGGTAATCTATATATTTGTTATTGCTGATAAATCCTGTGAAAAAACACAAAACCAACAATTAGCGGGTTCTACATTTGCCCTGGTGTCACATATACTCGCAAGTGCACTATTACTATTCATGTATGACTTACAAGTCACATTTGCTAAAAATGACAGTGTCCAGCCTCTTTTTTTAATTTTAAAATTAAAGTATAAATCTTTGCCTCCTTTTAAAGACTCAGAGTGGCAGTATGCTGAAAGAACAGCTTTACAAACTCCCTTCAACATCTTTATGATGTCAAAATAAAATGAAGTTAAGGTTTAAACCTCTAATGTTTCAACAACTATTTCTGTCACTTTTTATGAATAAATACAACATTTTGAGTACCACCCAGGAGACACTGTCTGAAAATCTACAACTTTATCTCCTCATTTGAACGATTATTGTGTCTGTTGGCCAGTTTTTCACCCTGTCTTCAAGCATGGCTGTTTCAACGGCTATAAACACTGGTGGTCAGACAAGACGCCATACATCTTCTAGCTGGCCCTTACAACGTAGAAATAAATCAAACATGGGAGCGCTCCTACAGCACATGTTTAAATCAAAGTCAATAACCTTGAATTTTCCATTTAAACATCACATTACAGTTGTAGGTTACTTGTAGGTTTATTGCCAAAACCTTGTACCTCTCAATTTGTGCAGCCCTGGATTGCAGTGAATTGTGGGATACATTTCATGTCAGGATCAACCTTTCTGGATTGGTGCTGAAAGGGAGGCAGAGCGAGGGAACACGTGAGTATATTACTACTGAGCTGAAATTGAATTTCATTTTCTATAGGAACCAACTTTCATCCATGTGACTTTCAATTGAACCTAAGCTGATTTATGTTAAGTTGAGGATAAGTTTGTTGACTGGTGTCAGACCAGTTCTCTGCCTCTTAATACTAAGAAAGCCAAGGAAATGATCTATGATTTTAGAACAAGAAGAGTAGGGCACAAATAAATAACTGTTAATGCAGACTACTGTTCTGTACAAGCTTTTGTGAATGATGGTTTATTGTGGTTTACTGTGATGTGTGAGGTCTGTATGAGGTTGGTATGCTCATCTGTGTCGTGTTACTGTGCAATGTACTTACTTGATAATAGCCACAGACACAAAAAGAATTTCCAAAAGGACAATAAAATGAGATGGAACTGAACTGAAATGAACTTAACTTCAGTTCAACGCAGCATCAACCAAAACAATAACCAGAAGCAAACATACTCCATGGAAACAAATGCAGGGACAGGCCTTGCTGTAAAAATGCTTCATCTTGTTATTATTTTCATCTGAGAATCAAAAAGTTTGCTTAAGTTTATTTAATTTAATTTAGAAACATTTTAAGGGAATAAAAAGTTCACTCTGACATTAAACACTTGGCTGTAGTTATTTAGGACTGCAGTTTAATTGGCTGTTGTAGTGCAAACTTTTTTTTTTTTGCCTAACTGTTCAATGTGTTGCAACGGCCTCTACCATGACGCGTGCCAGGCACAGGGTGACAAGAAAAACCTTTTAGAATAATACATGTGATGTAATCATTATCCTTTCCCTCAGGCCAAACTGCACAGTAAAAATAACCCGCATCGATACTTCCTGGCCAGGCTACAGTATCTGTTCTCACTCTTAGTAATGATTATTGAGCCGCGGCACAACACAAAACATCATACTGTTCAAACACAGAACCCAGAGGCATCAGGCAGTGAGGCGGCCACGCTCATGCTGCTCTCATCCACTTTGCCTCTCAAGGTCCAAGAGTCAGAGACAGTCAAGTAATTAGATACTACACACTGGCATGATGTGCGTCGCCTCTGATTATTATCTGGACGCCCGTTGACAGCCTGATTAATGTCTGGGCACTCTGATCCCTTTGTTTCATGCTTTATCTCTGACTTGGTTGACTTGTCCATTCTCGGCAGCGTCTTTGGTTAACCTCAAAGTGTATTTCATGCATGAAATATGGCTGCTTTATTGTTTTTAATTAAAAACACATTTTGCTGAATTTCCCCTCATTACCACATGCAGTTAGGAAAGGAAGAAAGGCGCCGTTTCCTAGAGAGCAACTGGGACCTTTCCACTTGAGGGCGTCAATTTGTGGTGATTTCAAATTACATTTGGATTAATGGAAAACAACACTAGAGGTGTTTCATGAGGTGCTTAAGGGACAAATGGACTGTTATTTCCAAACTGTCCCATCATTTTGCAGGGAGCTAGTCCTTGAAGTACCTCAGCAGGGGTGGTAATTGGAGACCTCACAACTAAACCTTGAACCTCCCCCCCCCAAGTAGATTGAGAGTAAAGGCTTCAATAGCCGTTCCACCTTGTGAATTAAGATTTTGCAAATTAAGATCTAAAACGCATTGTAATTGATCCTCCTTCACTGACCTGGAACAAAAAAACCTCAGCACTGTTCACAACATAAGAGAAAGAGACGCTCAGTGAGAAGTAGGATAAAAATCAATAGGTCTCAGCTTCTATTACTAGAAAAGGAGCTGGAGTGAGGCGAGACAGGCGGGAGGGACACAGACAGCTCAACAAGGCAGCGATAGCCCGGGCAATGAGGCCGACACAAACACAAAAAACGAGCAAGGAGGAGGGGCATGTAATGAACACATGTACTGTGATGTGGTGGGATGTAGTGAAGCCCCTGTAAAATGGGATTTCATCTATTCACCTGGCAGGGTCATAGTACAGGTTTTGTTTTGAGACCTTGATATTATTGATCCTGTGTGCTCTCCTACTTCTTCACAAAGCACAGCGGTAACAACTGTGAGCTGAGATGATGATTACAACCATTTTCACACACTAAGACTGTGAATGTAAGAATCCTGGGCCTGTGAAACAAAAATTAAGCATTTTGAAATTAATAGATTTGATTAGTGGGGATATGTGGACCCTTTAAGATGTCAGTGGAGGAGTAACCAGACTGGAAATGGGACAATAGGTGAAGAAAACTTTAAAGTATAATTTTATGGGTTTTTCTACTGGAAAACTGGCTCTTCTTGATGCATCTATTGAGCCCATGAGGACTGTAAAAGTGAACATAAAGTGAGTTTTTGCCCAAAATTAGAAACCCACTCTTGCTAATTACACAAGATTACTGTACTTGACTTGCCACTTTCCATGCATACAAAACAATCATAGTTGGGAGATTATGTCATATATTTTTTAACCCCCTCACTATTTTTTTTTCTATTGCCCTGCTTTTACAAATTTTTAGTAGAAGCAAAAATCAAACTGTGAGAGTAGCATGTGTAGTGTGCACCAGCTTGTTCCACCTTTTTATAGAAGCTGTGTTATTTATGGCTTGAACCTTCCAACTGTAATACTTTATTCATCATTTATAAGGAGTATATAAATAACACATGTAGTTGTGAGTAGATATGCAGTAAAGACCAATAATAACAGTATTGATCAACAATTATACTACTGTATATAACTATTTTTTATTGCAATTTATTAGCTCAGTTCCTGTGTTAGTGTCATCCAGGTAAATGTATTATTTTCAGTGACTCTGTATGGGCATGTCCCTATGAAGAATAAGTGCATGGCTTCAACAAGAGGGAGCAGCTGGGGCATTGACTATATATAAAAGATGGATGAACCCTCTGTGGCATCATCCATTGGTTTTATGAAGAGCAGTTTTAAAGCTCAAGTCTGGCCACTGCCCTATATACATAGTGCTTCAGTTTGCCTAACGCTAGCTAATCCAAAAATGAGCAAAGGGGTGGAGTGTGAGGGGAGCTAGCACTAGTCACCTGTGGCAAGGCCCTCCTGGCTGTCAGTCAAAGTGGCAACACCATAAGTTATGCATAATTTTTGTATCAATATAATTTAGCCAGGTATGTTATATAAAAATTCACCCCCATAAACCTTTCATGGAAGGGGAAATTAGCTATAGAGACCAGAACTGTTTTTTGTACAAGGCTGTAAACAAGTCTATTTCTGCTGTAAAGCTCACATTTTAACATGGGTGTCTATGGGGACTAATTAATTTTTGGAGCCATCCCTAAGTGGCCGTTCGAGGAACTGCAGGTTTTAATGCTTCCCCACTGGCTTCATTTCTCAGGTTGCTAACGCCTATGTTGCCAACTCAGTGACTTTCTTCATAGATTCAGTGACAGGAAATAGAATTACATGACAAGAATGATTTATGACAGCTTCAGTAATTTTTTTTTCATACAGAAGTTTCATATCCCTACACATTTTATATCTTTTGGACCTGTGGTACCAATCAGTGTGAAGAAAAAGTTCTTGAACAGTGTTTGGCCCCATAGCATGAGTTTGATCCACTAGCAGGTCATCTTAAAATATTAAGTATGTGAAAATCCAGAAGGATTTATTCTGTCTGATCTGTCTCTGCAACTGCGGAGATGGTGCTAGTAGTTCTTGTATCCTCTAGCTTTTAAAAAAAACCCTGAATTATCTACTTGCATCAGCAATACAGTGTGCTTCGCACATTCCCTGGAGATGTAGCTGAGCCAAACAGATGATCTGCAGAAGGTTAGAGGTGCAGCAAAAAAGGTCAACTCTTTCACAAGCTCTGTCTGTTCTTGCTGCTCACTTACAGCAGCTCAGTGACAACCGAATCTCAGCTATAAGAGCCACAGTGGTTTGACTGAGGCTACTGAATGCATTTGTGCATGAACATATGTGTGTATTTTATTTCATTTGAGCCTGTTCAGCTGTCTGAGCATACACATGTGCCTCCAGGGGGTGTGAATGTGCATGGCAACTCTTCCTCATTAACATTCTGTCCCGCTCCCTCCTGCCACCTCTGCTGGTGACCACCAGTGTGTGCTGCTGACATTTCTGGCTGCCTGAAGACAAAAGCCACACATCTCACTGCTCTGTCACTTCGCTGGTAGAGAAAAAGTGAGGAGCTGCTGTTAATGATATTATTTAGCCTTTTTTTTTTACTCTTACACAAATACAGTGCCTCTTCATTTGGCCAAACCCCTAGTGAAGTTACCTGTTGGAAGGGAACAAACAGTGATACTCAATTATAGCTTCTATGGCCTATTTAAGTCTGCTCAAGAGAATTAACATGCGATAACATCAACAAAATCCTACTAAATGCTTCCATGGAAATAAACATAAGGTGCAATGATATTTGAATCAAGGCCACTCTCGATCAACCTCCTTTATGTTTATATTCCAGGATACAATGGAGAAGTTGCCTACACGTCTCCACAGGGTTTCTAACTACTGCACAGACTGTCAGCACTCCATATGAAGTACACCGGTAATTTGTCAGCAGCATAAATCTCATCAGGAAAGCAGGATCCACTCAATACTTTCTTTAAGACTATTTCATTTCAAATGTAAACCTCATTTGTCTCTCAAACATTCAGTTGTAATAGCCCCAACTCGAGGAAGTTAATACACCACAGAGCAAACACAGTAGCTAGTTTTCTCTCTACATGTCCCTTCATTTCCTTTCTTTTTACCTCCACTTACACCCTTCTCTTTATTTGTCTCTCCCATTTTCTACTTCTTTCCAGTTGTTCCCATTAAATCTGTGACTCAGTCACTGAAATCATCTCCTTTCATATCTATTTCTGGGTGCTTCCCTCTTTTCACTGAAGGTGTATGTTGGGAAGGTTACCAGGATCGAGCTAAAATGGAGCCATTTCTTCAGATTAAGATGCATGCACTATGGAATATGGAGTGAATGAGAAAATATTTTAAGCCTGAGGTACAGCAGCTGCTGGATCTAGGGCATTGCTGTGAGCGATCAGTGGTGATTCGGCTGAAATTTGTACAACTCTATCTATTTGAGCTGAAACCTCTTTGTTTACTCTGACTTTTCAGAGCCCTGTTGAGTCAGCCACTAAATGTCAAGATCTAGAATTGAAAAGCAATGTTTCACACTCTTCAAAACACACGCAAGTGTAGCACAATAAAAATGGGAGCAATGGGTGGGATTTCACAAAAAGAAAAGGAAAGTAAGGAAACAAAATGCTTGAAGATTAAATGCTAAGGTCAACCTGGTGAGGTGAGTAAAATAGGAAAGTTTCTCAAAGTAAAATGCTTCTGCTCAGTCACAGCTTGGATACGGTGTTGTGAATCCATGAGTCCTGGGACAAATGCAGCTGTTCTGACTGCTAGATCCTTTAATGAATTAGTTTCTGGCCAATGACATTTCCTTCCTCACTGTAAGTCGCTCCTGACCGAAATTGCAAACACTTGATTTGCTCACTGGCACATAAGTTAAGAGATCTTAGCCCCCCAGATTGTTCACTCCCATATGAATGCTTATAGCCCATATGCTCAGGTTTATTTCCTGCTGTTTCCTCAGGGGAAAACCACATCGGTGCCATAAAAGCCAAATTCAAAGCGCCACCTGGTTAATGACTGAACACTAAAGAAATGATTCATGGCAGCTGGATGGAGGCTATCACTCTCTGACTTTCTGTGGCACTTCAGGGTTCAGGGGCTGACTGACTGATGGATTTGGAAACACCGCATAGGAAAATAACAACAACATTCTCATATCTGCAATAAATTGTTTGCTAATGGATATGGACAACATGCCACAGGAATTTATGAAATGTTGGGCCCTCATTTGTAGAGCGGGGTGATATTGCAGATGACATTAAATGTGTCTGCCTGTGGATGCAACTCACATTAATCATACCCTCAGAGTCGGGACCTGTCAGACTGGATCAGGAGGGGAGCAGAGCTAGCTTCATTACGCTTCTCCCTCATTCCTAAGTCAAGCAACATCTCAGAAAGTTCCATGTGGAGTATGGCAGATCTCATAAAGCACTTCGATCCCAGCCCCTTAGCTGAACAAGGACGTCAGAGCTACATCAGATGTCTTTGTACATTTATGTGTTTGTTTCAGTCTCTTTGGTAATAAACCCTGATAGGTGCTATTGTGACATGAGTGGCTGGGTAGGATAACACTTCGGTCGTGCCAGAGGAGACATGAGAAAAGTCTTATGACTGCAGCAGCAGTTGGCCGTAGCCCATCAGCAGGGCGACCTTAGCCCACTGTAAACTTCACGGCTGTTTGTCTGGTGTCATAAAGATTAAACTTAAACACCAGATAGCAGCTGATAAAAAACTTCTAAAATCTGATAAACCTCTTGCTACAAGCAGGACTCATTTGATACCAAAAAATGAAAAAAGCATCATCCGGTAGAGCTTTTTTTTTTTTAAATGGAGTCGAACTTTGGCCTGATTGACTGCAGAGGAAATAAACTGTTTGAGCTTGCCACAGTATTCTACTCTGATCCTAGGAGGAGAGCCTCGGCCACAAAGTGCTGCTTCAAATCCTGCGATAAGAATTTCTATTGCGTTATGACAGATATGGTGCTGTAGACAGTGTTAAATTGAACACGGTTGGCGCACATGTGGATAAGAGAAATTAAAGAAAGAGCACAAAGGCACAAAGCTTCATCTTTAGTCACATGGAGTCTTTACTCATGCATATCAATGTGTGTTGAAGAAATTCCCTTTTACAATCAATGAGCCAGTTGTGTCCTCAAACAACAAGATTTACTATAAAGCACTGAGGGTGACTGAGCGCCCCCCTCCAGCGCTGCTGAGATGATTCAGCTGTGGGAGCTGACAGATTGGTGGAATAATGAAGAGCGGCATGCTAGGTGAATGAGGGTGCAAGGACATGCTTTCTTTTGTTCTTTCAAGCTTTTTGTATGCGAGCTACAGCAGCGGCAGTCCATCTTTCCTCCTCCTCTGCTCCTCTGTTTCCTGGAATGGTAGGCACTGATGTATAGGAACCCTCCTTGAGTGAGTAAAACAAAACAAACAGGTATGAAAACTTCTCCTATAGAGGCCTCAGGTGACTTTACAGCCTTTGTGTGATCTGGGCACTTTTCTTGTTCTGTCACACTTTTCTTTACTTATTAATCCATCTCTGTCTCACTATTGCTTGAATGCTGCTGACAGTGGAGCCTGTCCTGATTCTGTCACCAAAGTAGCTCTAAAGGTGGTGAACAGCACTGTGATGGGGACTACAAGGGCTTTGGGGAACTCAGGGGTGAGATAAGATAGTATAAAACAGCCAAGACTCCACACAGACGATGTTAAGAGCAGCGTGGGATCTCCAAAGGCCTCCATGTAACAAAGACGAGGTACATTAACTGACAATTTGTCAGTTAATGTACGGTACAGTTCTGCTGGGCTATTTGAAGCAACAAAGAGTTTTCTGAGATGTGACACAAAGACACACATAAACAGGCTTCAATCAAAACTCCAAAGCAAGTTACAGTACATGAATGTATGAGACATTCCTCCTCAGTACAAAACCCTGTGTAATCCCCAACTTTGGACAAAATGGGCTTTACATGTATGATCCCGGCCTTGCAGGATGGAGAGCATGTAAGAAATTGTTTAGTGGGATTATTGCCAAAAAAAATCGGTTTCAGAAAAGGAGTTAAATGCTCCCTCTGGGTGAATTAGATACTCACAGCAAGGAGGAAGGCCTGTCAAAGCTCCAGGAGCATGAAACTACAGTCCAGAAGTCCCCAGTACCTTCATGTCTGTGCATGTTATCTGACAGAGTTTAAAAAGAACTGATGAGAATATTTGTACATGCTTAATAGAGACTATTTGCTTTGTTTTGGTAACTGTTGACAGACAAGTAGCCCCTGGCTGCAGCTATGTATGCCATTTGTCTTCCAAATAGAGTGGCTATATCAGAGATGGCGCCCATCCCAGTTGTAAATTACTTTGGAGTGAAGTCAAGGGTGAATGTGTATTTGTGTGTCTGTGTGTGTGCATGTGTGGGCAAGTAGACCAGCAACAATGTCTAGGATTTAAATTATCTCATGGGGTAAATAAACTAATTAAGAAAGTGTTAAAATTACAAATAATGACACTGAAAGAAAGACCTTCGGAGAGCGTGGGTGAGTTGATTTGCTTTGTCATAAGGAGCTGCTTGTCTCTATTTACTGAAAGTTTTGCAAAGGAATATAAACAGGTTATTTGATATGATAAGCGAGAGCTTCTACATTTGATTTACCTTCTACAGACTCTGCTCTCTGGGCTGCTATTGTGCACTCCTCATCCTCACATAGATGAGATATGTGGTTTATAAGGCTCCTGTGGGGACTATCTGCAGATTATGGTATCAAATGCCTTAAACACAAGCTGTTCCAGACTGTGACTTGATGAGAATCTTCACTCTGTTCAAAGCAGGCAGTCACTTTTGATAAATATGTTTACAGCAGTGTCATGCAAGAAGGGTCTAGATAGATTGCAATATTGCCTCAGCTAATTAGAAATCACACATATACTAAGGGACAACATATGCAAAGTGACAGCAGAACCAATCAATTAAAGGTGCACATCTGAAGATGTCTGCTTTCCAAATGTCAGACGTAATTCTCTAGTATTCTAATGGCAGTATACATTAACAAAAGCTGAATCATTTAAGTGGCCTCTCTGTTTGCCAGCTGTGTGTAACTGCAGTGTATCACATGTGCATATAAATAACATAGAAAACAATATTCTAACAAAATTCTGGTTAAAGTTTGTCATCAATGAAGTTATGTTATGTTTATGCTATGCTGCTTCAGTAATTTAGTATTTTTTTTATGGTTTAAAGTTTTAATTTATGTAATTTAGTAAGTCAAAACTGATGTAAGCATTTTGGTGCAAGAGCCCCAACCGGTCAAGGCAGAAGGCCGCCCACCAAGAGCCCGGTTCTGTCGAAGGTTCCTTCTGTTATAGGGAGCTTTTCCTCTCCACTGTGACCAAATGCTTGCTCAAGAGTGATTTGTTGGGTTTTCTCAATGTAAAGAAGCCTTGAGATGATTTTTGCTGTGATTTGGCACTATACAAATACAACTGAATTGACTTGAATTCAATTGAAAATTTGTCATTAAACAACAGGACAGTGACTGAAATCATTAAAAAACCTTGTACTGGCAAAAATTACACTGGAGCTAAATAAAGTTTATGAGAAACTGACAGTAAAACATCACAACTTGTGTGACATGCTCACTCAGCTTTGATCATGCACTTCCATCCAAAACTATCCACTGGAGCAAAAACCAGGGTACAGTCTGGAGACGTTACCAGTCTAAATCAACTCTGAACATACTGTAGCTACATGTGGAAGCATCACACAGAATCCATATGCACACTGTGAATCCGTTCACACAATGGGTGACAAACAAAATCAACTGCCAAAAAGGCTGTTGATTTTTCAAACAACTGCTAAAACGAGGTTTCACAAAAACAGCAAATGCAAGGCTATAAATCAGCAAAGAAAACAGAAACTTATATGCAAAACATGCAAACAGAAAGAACTGCCAAGTTCTTCAATCTCAGAGTCACCACAGAAAACAACCGAGGTACTGGTGCTCTGGTGCTTCAAAAAGCCACTTTGTCATGTTTTATTTTATTATTTTTCTGGACCTGTGGACATCCAGTTCGCTGCCGCTTACCCAATTGGGAAGTTAACAGTCCAACATAAATGTGGTTTGCTACTGTAGCACATTAAATTGCTATTTGCTGCAAAACACCAGGTGACAATGGTCCATTTTTAAGCAAAATTGACTATTCAAAAGCGCTTCACGAGCTCTGTCAGGCAGTCTGAAAGGGATCAAGGACACAGCGCCATACATCTGAAGCACCCTGCAGATAATCCCTCCTCTAAGTCATAAATATTAGAGCTATGCTTGTGTGCTATCAAACTGGTGTGGGCTAGGAGTTTGGGATTAACTGGAAATGTAAGAAATTATTTATTTATTTTTACTTTTGTTAAAGTACATGAACAAACTCTACAGGCAATCAGTAGAACTATTTCTCTGTCTCTGTGACTAATATAAGAAAACATGAACATGAACTTTTCTTCCTGCTGCTTTTGACAAAACCCTCTTGGAATGACAAGAATTGCCAATTCATTTGGTTTATTATTATACTGAGGAACACAAAAGCAGCCCAGTTATACTGAATGAGTCAGCGGTAGCCTCCATCTATTCACTTTCATATATGAAAGAAGTTTAGTTCCAGAGTCCTTGTCAAAGTAACTATAACAGAAAATGAATTCAAAATTTTATAAAAACTTTTTATATTGCTGATATGATATTCATTTATTATCTATGACACCACTACCACGGGCAATAGAAGAGATAAGAAACAAAATCTTTGGCTGTAGTTTACTTTTGTTTTCTCTCCTGATTCAGTATTCATATGTCAGCAGGTCTGTGACTATGAAAAGAAGATTTGGATGAATGCGTTGCATCCTTCCTGTTCAATTTCAGTACTGTACCAAGACAGTTTTTATAGCATTCATTAGTATTGCTTTGCTATTTTGTCTTTCACAGAGATACACATGAAATCCAGTTTTACTGGTGACAACAGTGTACAGTCATTTTTCTGTCTGTTGCGCTCGTCAACGGGATCCCTAGGTCCACTCCAAGTTAGCTACAGTCTGCTAAAGTTATCCATCTTGAATCAGCAGTCATTTAAACAATTTAAGCAAATGTTTAGCCAAACAAAACAGTAATGTATGCAGGTAAATACAGCACATACCTCCCAAAACGGCACCCCGAACCAAACATTCTATATGTCATAACGTTTCTTTTAGAGCTGAATTGTGAAAAGAATTGGCAGTGCACATCAGCAAACAGAAACTTCCCTCTCATGTACTGGATGTTCTTCGCACACTGTATTCACAAACAACAATACTGGGTGTGTTTGTCATTACAGAGAAGAAAAAAAAATCAATTTGAAGACATACTTTTTGGTCTATTGACAGTTCAGTTCAGAAACAGATCCATCTCTGTGTGTTGGGACTGGATAAAGCATCCATTGTAGACATATGATGGAGGATGATAGGTGAGAATGAGTGTATTACCTTTAAGATATAGTAGGTGAAAAACAGTTATTGTCCGGTTTCTAATAATATCGTCATTGGTTGAAGGCCTTGTGAACACTTATACTTTCAGACTTGGAGAGCACTGAGCTCAGAGAGAAAGATAAGAGGTTAATATAACCTAATCAGTGTTTTTCTGAGTCTGAGTGTCAGGGTTTATCTGTACCTATAAAACAAACAGGACAAAAATGATAGTCTATTATGGCAGTTGAAAATTGCTCTTTTATTGTGGTGGCTGTTCATGTCAGTTTGTGCTGCCATTGCAGTCGGCCTCTCACTAGGCCTGGAGTGCCAGCTTTGTAGACAATGAACAGCCACCTGTTATGGCCAACTAATTTGTGACTTCAGGGCTGTCCTTCACTAGCAACTGTGGAGGGCACATTTACCTTCTTGTGTTTGATAAATCCCCCAAAGAGATGCCAAAATTCAAAAGGTGTACTCAAACCATCAATCCTGCTCTGCACAGTCTGCGATAAAGATGCGAGTCTTTGAATCTGGCATCCCCAGTGTGAAGTCATCACTCTAATGGGAAGACCTTGTCCCAGGTCATCAGTTCCAGGAGCAGCAATAGGTGGGGAAATAACCATAGAGCTGTCCAAGTCTATGTCCAAATGTTGATTCTACTACATTACTACACATTGTCTGCAAGTTCTACAGTAAGAGCATTATGCAGGTATATAGCAACAAAATCCTCATAAGGAGGCGATCACAGCGCGTGGTTGGGTCAGCAAAACATTGGACTTTAAAACAAAAGACCTCTATTCATTTCCCATTTACAAATGACAGTAAAAATAGTTTTTTTTAAAAATATGATCCTTCCACAATCTTAACCATGCATTTATTACCATAGCACTGACAACAAAGGCCCCCTAACCTTGACAAAGTACCCGATAACTAACCGAGACGCAACCATAAAACTGATTTATATGACAATTTTGGAAAGCACAGACATATGATATCATTGAACCACCAGATCAGAGAACAGATATTTTTCTAGAGGGTGAGCATATACAATGGACTTTGTCCTATAATTTGGTCTTTGGTGCAAAAAAAACCCCCAGCTGGCAAAGTTTCCTAACACGCATCAGATGAAGCGGCCAAAGTTTCTACCAACTTTAATACACATTCTTCCGCAAAAGCTTTTCTTTAAATATATACTTGTCCTATAATACCCTTTTTTTTCAAATAGCAAATACTTGAGTCATTGTCAGGGGTAAATTGTTTTGTGTTTTGCTAATAGTGATGCTGGTCCAGACCTTATGACATGGTCTAAGAGACAAGGCCATTGGTATGGTTCTTTTACATGAAGAGGACAGTTCCAGACTATGTTGTATTAGTTACAATTAACTATGTTAATATGTACTAGATTCTCTGTGCTTTCAGTTTTCTCTGACGCTCATTAACCCAGCCACTCCACCTGCTCCTCAGCTCAGATCAATAACCAGCTGGCCACTTGTAATGCACAGTGATAATGTTGAACATAACGTTGGACAGAGTCACACCTATAGAAAGTAGGATATTCAGGGGGAATATTCTCATTTATACTAAAATATATTAAATTAGAAAATGGGTTTCCAAATCCTGTTGGCAATGTCAGACCTCGACTGGAGAGAGCTAACCCACTGCACGATCCCCTCCTAAACAGATCCCACACCCTGAGGAGGAAGCTTGCCTAAGAGGGGGTCAGCACCCGAGTGATGTAACAGGAGGAAAACAGCAATCCAGCCTTCCTCTCCATGCTGCCCACTCCAAGTTATTTTAAAGTTGAATTATACATGGTACACAATCCGTTACAGAAACAGCCATAAACTGCAGACTGCTGAACTCTTGTACAGAATAAATCCATTAGCTGCAGCCTGACATGAGTGTGAAGGGGGTAGATGCAGAACAAAAAGCAGCCTGGCAGCTAGACTCACATTCTGGGAATGGCTGCTCAGAACATGAGCCAATAAACAGCAGATCAGAGAAGAGTTGCCAATGAGATGGGCAGCCGCTCTTTATAACCCCCAAACTCCTTCTCCATTCCTTGTGTTCCCTTTTTTTCTCCTCTTCCACTTTCTCTCTGGGGATTTGATCCATCTACTTGTCTATGTACAGGTTGCATATGTCTATCTGGTACCTTTAGACACAGTTTCTGTTTCTGTCTCTTCACACCTCCCTCTCCTCCCCTATGCAGCCTTTTCTCTGACCCTTTGGTTATAAAACTGACAGTCAGAAAAACAACATCTGGCTTTTTAACGGGAGCCACTTATGCATATAAAGCCCCCACAGAGTCATCCTGAATAATGAGTGAAGCATTTCCCCTCACCACATCATTTGTCTCCTCATTCACTGCCCCCAAAGGCCACATACAGTAAAATGTCTGAACTTTTTTTAACTAAGATTTTTCTGCTTGTTGTCTAAATCAGGCGATGAGATAACATTGAGTACTAGCAGCAGAAGTGATGCTTGTTTATGCATAGCGGGCTCTTCCAAACTGGCACAGTAGAGTGGAGATGTGAACCTTGACCCACTTAATTAAAATACAGGTGGAGATGTAACACAATAATGTCTTTGAAGTTTAACACAGGAGCCCTATTCATGTTCCCAGATTAGCATTCCTTTCCCACTTTAATTGACGTTACTAAGGACTATGGAATAACACTGCATCTGGAACAGACTGACACTACATCATATTGGGTAGTAAGTAAATAAACAAAACAGCTGTAATTACAGTTAAACTGAAGTTAAAATTCAATTTTGCTGCAAAATCAGCACATTGATGTGCGCTGCCGCTTTTGGGATTAGTTGGCCCCCATTTGTGTAATGTGTCATGTCCAGCACTCGCCCAGCACGATGGATGAACACAAATGTTGAATGTTAGCAAGCTACTGTAGCTTAGCTTGCTAGCTTCAATCTTACAGGTGGAATACAATTTAACTGCACAATGAGTCCTCCCAGAGCCCTTAAGATAGAAGAGCTGATGCCATAAATCATGTCCAAAACTCTTTTTTGAACAGTGGAAAAGTGCATGATAGCTGCACTATCATTATATAAAAAGTGAGAAGAATCACAAGTGTCAACACTCAGATGGAAGCGTAATATCTATCGCTACAAGCTCTTGCAATGGGAAAATTATTTGGTGTGGTAATGTTTTGTATGTCAGTGCAAAGCCATAGTATCTGAAACATAAGGAAATGAGAGAGGGAGTGCAAGTTACAGACAGGTGACAGCTTGGACCCCAGTGCAGAGGGATCATCTTATGAAAGACAGGGGCCGGGCTTCCACCTCTCTTTTCACAAATAAATAATAGGATGGAGCAACGAGCAAAGACAGCCAGGAGGGACTGAGTCTCAGAGAGCAGTTACTCTAAGTGCAGCATCATTCATCAGTGTCACAGCAAACAATTCATGTCAGTGAAACACACAGCAAACACATAGAGCACACACTTGCACATAATGGCCGTAGGCAACAGGCAAGGACATTAAGGACCAAAAGATGCTGAGATGATGATGTGAGATGTCGATTCTGGCTTTAAGCAAAAGAAACAGACTGATTTGAACTGACTTTCACCTTATGTCCTCATGTAACTCAGATTTTTCAGATTTCCTGCTGCAAGAAGAAAAAAAAAAGATGCCTTCACAGCTCCAAAGAACTTCTGGAAATACAAAATGAAGAGAAAAGTGATGCTGCAGGTCCCCAAGGTTAAAAGCTACAGCGTGGAATCTTTAAAATTTGGTTTTATTTCTGATTCTGTTTAATCATTAATTTTTTAAAACCTTTTATTCAAAGTCATAAAATATAAAGATAATAAAACCCATGTAACGTACACATACTTTTAGATATTTATATATTAATGGTCAAGGATTTAAATATTTTCCCTTTGCTTGTAGCACAAATGGGGAAAACAATACAAAGAGCCCCACAAATCCTTCCACTCATTCACAGAACTGCACATACATAATATATTAAGCTCCCACACAGCATATCAAACTCTGTCATGGTAATATGATGGAGTGTTATGTCCTGTAAACAATCACTAATGCATAAAATGGAGTGCTTAGCATTCATATTGTATTTCAGTGTAAATCTGAGCCTTGCTGTGTGCGACTTTCTGGATTAGTACTGTATGTGAGCTCGACTCCTCAGTGTGTGACAGCTCAATCCTGTGTGTCACACTCCTGTCTCATTGTCTTTATATGTCTAACTCCCCAGGCGACTGGCTGACAGCCTCACATCAGCTACAAAAAAAAGCACAGTACCCCTACTCTGTCACAAACGTACACCAGCCACTCTTTCTTCTTTGCCTGACACCTAAAAGACTGAGAGACAGCAAGTGGATAAGGAAGGAAAAGAATATACAGAGAAACCATTTTAGGCATTATCCAAAATGATTTTACAGCTACAATTAGCAGCGGATGGACTGCAGAGTTGATCAATACAATTCATTGACAGCTATCTTAATAATCAGCTGTCAAATGTTCCTTGGATCTATTCCCTCAAATGTGACTATTTGCAGTTAGTCTCTCAAGGTTTTAGTCAAACAAGACAAAAAAATGATGTTAACATTCAGAGACTAAACAATTAATCAAGAAAATGATCACATAAGTAATAAAAAAATAATAATTAGTTGCACCTGTTTTATCCCCTTTAAAAATATATATGTAGAGTAGCTGTAGTTTCATTAAAGTTTCTATTGTCTTACACAAAAAGTGAAGCAAACTCAAATTTCAATTCACCTTGAATGGGCTCATATTGGTCCTTTACTGGGAGTCTAATATGACTCAAGGGACAATCATTTCTGCAGAACTCCTTGGATGGAAACCAGTTTCTCTGAATCACGGAGAGGTTTTGATTGACCAGCAAGGGGGATCAGAGGATCCCTGACACTTCTGTAAGAAACTAATAAGGAACTGGGGTCCAGGCAATCATTGTGGAGAACATCCCCTCTTCAAACACTAAATGGGTTTATTGGCAGGTTGCTGTCATTCAGCAGAAGGGAGAGCGGTTTAGACGCACAGCTGGGGAGACACTGCAGTGTCACAGTCATTCACAATCTGATTTCTGGGTCCCGGTTCAGGGAAGCTTCCAATTGAGAACCACTTATGAAGTGTCTGGTGATAACAAATGAGGCCGAGGATTCCATGAGGAGCAGACAGATTCACACTTGAAGTTGAAGAGTCCAAATGCACATCCTTTAATTCTCAGAGAGAAGAGTATACCCAGGCCACTGGCAGTGTAGCTCTTTGGTAGCTCTTTATACATTTGTGGATACCAGGAAACAGAAAGGGAAAATGAGAGAAATGTGAACACAAATAATAATGAACAAATTATAATTAAGAAGTTTTTTTTCTTTTCTTTTTAAATCAGCACTGCTTCTACTCTTTTACATGAGCACAAATTCAAAGTGACCACTTCCTACTGCCTTTGTTTCACATTAAAACTATGGGAGCTTTTAATGTGAAGGAACTACATAAAAGTATTTATGATTCCAACACATTGTTTGCAACCATTCTGTGCACACAACGAGAGCTTTTTGGGTTTTTTTTTTTTTTTTTTTGAAAATATTAGTTTCACAGCTGGCCGGTTTTAAATGTTACAAATTACTGGTAACCACTGAGTACTACTAAACAAATGATGCACCCTGTGATCCTAACAATTGTAAATGTATTACCAGAGTGTATGAATAAGATAAAACGTGGATGTATTTCATGAATTGATGTGCTTTAATATTAAGAACACACATCTGTAACAACTCTTAAAAGTTGGCAAATAGCCAGCAACGGTTCAGGTACAGCCATCAAAGTAACAGTTACCTTCAGATCTATCACAATCATGCCATTCCATACACACTTGTCATGAAAGATATGTTTGAAAGCTGCCTGCCTGACCTGAATTTGCCATTTGGTGCCCCCTGACTGAGCTGTGTGAGAAGCAAGATAAAGAACTGTGAATAAACTGATGGACGGGAGACTGAGAATAAGGGATAGATGTGACTGAATTGTTGATTTGATCACATCACAAAGAGAACTCTGGATAGAGAGAGACGTAAAGAAGGGCGAGAGAGGGGTGATGCGAGGAGACACGCCAGCCTTGGAAATTCTTGCATCACAGCTGGAGGTCTATCAGAAAAGAAGGTATGAGCCATTAAAAAAAAAAAAACCCAAGGGAGATGGAAGTGGGAGAGTCCAGAAGCATAATGAGTTCAGATGAGATGAGGTGAATAAGACAAAGTGAGCTCAAGGGGATGAGCATTAATGGAATGTGCCTTTAGAAAAGTTATGTTTGCAGGGTCCAAAATTTGTTTGAATACCTTTTACAAAGACAACTGGTGTAAAGCACTACTTTCAGTCCTTTTCCTCCTTGCATGAGGGCTTTGTTCTAAATATGAGCTGAAACCAATAGAGATGTACAGTAGCACTGACCATTTAAAAAAATCAATTCTAAGCAGCATGGCAGCCTTGTCACTATGGATCGCCACTTATCCTTAACGCCATGTTGAGTCTTGTCAAGCACCTCAAGTCCTCGTCTGAGTGCCTCTGGGGCTGTGATTGGAGTGTCAGCCCGAAGCACAGCACAGCATAAGTGGCTATCTGGCGCTCCATTTGGGAACACTTAAGACTCTCCCTCCACTAATTCCGCAGCCTTAATTAACTTGCGGGTAGAATCCAGGAAATACCTAATTGTCTATTGACATTATGCAATGAACTGCAACCAAACCCTCCATCTCAGTTACCGTATCGCCTCAACAGCAAAAAAAAATATAGGCTGCTGAAGGGGGCAGACTTTAAAGTTTGGAGTGCATTGACAAACACAAGCTTACAATGGGAAGAGAATATGAATATTCACATTCAGTATTCCAATCATGACTTTTCAAAGTTGGCAGAAATACAGTGACACACACCTCCCCCCTCCGGTGTATGCAGTGTGTCTATCATCAGAGCAGCTGTGTGTCAGCAGGACAGTGGCCAGACAAACAGTCATCACGCTGACCAACAACAGAAATGTATGGATTTATTGATTTGATTTGATCTCCCTGGCTTACTGCAGAGGGTGGATACGAAGTGAAACCAAAAAGCTCAGAATTACACCGGGACTCTCATCAATCATAACAGATACCAGTAAAAAGTTTGCGACAGAAAATAAGCGGGGATTTAACTGTGATTTAAACAGCGTTCTGTGGAGAACACGCTTCAATAAACATGACAGAGGGGAAAATAAAACACAGGGGGTCCAGGGGTGAAGTGCATCTTACGCAAAGTGTGGTTTGCCATATTTGATAGAATGGCATTGTATCTGCAGCCATGAGACGGGCATGAAAAGCGCAAGTAGAAACGCACCCATTGTGAACTGGGGTGATAGAGATGCAGAGAGAGGATGTGTGGGTACACGGTGCAGTGTGTGTATATATGCCTGCACCCCCGCGATCACCCTAATGCCCCCTGATAAGATTTGTTCTGAAGCCGACTCTGCAGAAATATCGTCTCCATCTCTTTTCTCTTGTGCTCTCTGTCTTTGTCTCTGTTTTTTCTTTGTTCCTTTATCAAATCCAAATTAAATGAGCTTCACTGGACTAAACTACTCATGTCTGGGCAACACACAAATAACAATGCCAAGTTAATGAACCTCACATGACAAAAACACAGCAAGACATAAAAATGATTAATAGTAACAAACACTCACTCAGCAATTCTGCAACAGAGGCCCAGCAGATCCCAGGAGCTTTTACAAGATCCTCAAAAACACACATTTTCTGCACATACGTACATAATATTATGTTATACCTATGTAAACATGTGCAGATTCAGTTTTTAGGGTGGCATTTTGGTGCAGTGGTTAGCACTGCTGCCTCACAGCAAGAAGGTTCCGGGTCCGAGCCCCGGCTGACCTAATACCTTTCTGTGCAGAGTTTGCATGTTCTCCCTGGGTACTCTTGCTTCCTCACACAGTCCAAAGACATACAGCTTAGCTTGATCAGCAACTCTAAATTGCCCGTAGGAGTGTGTGTGGTTGTTTGTCTCTATGTGATGGACTGGTGACCTTTCCAGCCCAGTGTTACCCGGGATTGGCTCCAGCATTGGCTCTTCAGGATTTGCAGTATAGATAATGGATGGATTCTGTTTTTTAGCCTTGGGAGTAAGGACAGATTTGGCGCCTGTATTTGTATGTATATGTCTATTTTCAAGGCTTTGAATTTAATAAAAATGAACACTAACAGCAGTGTCTGTTATCTTCTACTTTTAATCCTGTCCCTCTGCTTTGCAGGTGGAACATTCAAAGCACCAGCAGCACAGTAAATGGTCAATGTTTCATGGTAGAATTCACCAAACATAATAATTTTGGCCCTCTTTTGATGTTGTAAACAAACCAAGGACATCACAAATACATCCAGGTAGTTTGATGTGGCACTCGAAGGTGTGTTTATGAAAGCAGAAACTCCTTTTTGTCTTATTTTATGATGGCAAATTGCAGATATTTCAAAGTTTAGCATTCAGGAAATATATCCTGATCACACTCCCTCCCTCAAGATTGCATTGTCCTCCCTCAGAGTTGTATTAAAAACATTGGTTACTGTGCCTTATCTGATAAAACTGTAGTCTGAAATCAATACATCTGTTTCTGTTAATTAAGCATAAGTTAGTTATATCTAAAATCAGTAGGCTAATTTGGGGTAAATGTATATTTTATCTTTAAAAGTGGACACAGTAGACAGTAACTACACTATCCAGGACAATCAAAATAATAATACTTGGATGATAGGAACTACTTCTCCTTCCGCCTCTCTTAGTCATATGTGAACTGCTACTATAAATGCATGAGACACGCAGAATAAAAAAACCTTTCAGTCAGGAGTCTCTCAGCAACAGAGTAAATGTCATATACGGTTGCTGGGTCGAGGGAAATAAACAGCAGCAAAGCTAGTACATAAATGTCCCTGTATGTATATAGTAATGATATAGTCCCACTGCCAACAGTTCAGAATCGAGGCTGCAGAAACATCCCTTCACAGTGTGTGAGCAGGGCAGCGCCATTTGTTGTTAATAAAAGTGACAAGCCCTTAATGACAGACCTTATAGCCTATCTCCTCTCCTCCATCAGTCTCTGTTGTCTGGACTCATCACTCTTCCTTCATTTTGTTGCACATAGTATCAGTATCTGTGTTGGTATTGTGTTGGCAATACCAGCCTGGATTTCACTTGGTATCTGAGCAGAAAGGGAATAAGTGGCATCCCACATCACTATCAAAAGTATACATTGCCAGTAGTAGATGACAGGCATACTTGAGTGTACCTTAACTAAATGAAAACATGTTCTCTATTAAGTATACTTGATGCTTCTTGTAGACTAAAAGCCTCTGGTGATGATGAACTGTTACCAAAGTATTTAGCAGGCAAGCTGACATGCTAACTGGCTGGTGATTATTGCTGATATAAGATGCTGTGAGAATATGTGGTTTATATTGCTTCTGTTGTGCTGGTCATAGCAATTATTGTCTCTGAAAATACCTCTTGCTCTCAAGATGTTTTTGCACGATAACACAAAGAGGCTCTGAATTAAAATCAATGAGAGGAGCAGAGAGGCAGATTCTGATGGTAATATAGTCGACAGCTGGCTGACAAGGGCTAACATTAGCTCTTAAAGCTACATTTTTCACATAGTACCTTCTGTCAGACATGCTGCAGTTTGGCAACAACATTCATGGTATGTTCAATATTCAAGTATGTCCTCTGTCTTGTTGGACAAATCTGTTGGCATCTGACTGAAAAAGCTGGAAGAAACAGACTTTACAAGCATATACTGTACATTTCCAGTAATTACAAACATATTCTTAAAGCAGCTATAATCCAAAGAATATTTTAGAGTAACCATGTGTCAAAATAAAATGTGAAAAACAATAGTAGTGCTGAAACCACAAAGAGTTATCAACCAAATGTGCAGCTGAGCTTTACAGTAAATTTAATCTCACTATTTAGCTATCTGGTTCATAAATTGACTGTTTTGGTTCACTGTCACTGCTTTCATAGCACTGTTTTTGGCAACAGCAGGCAGCTGTTGTCAGATAAAAAGTTAATTAGCTAATAGCCAGTTGACACAATGGAGCATTTAGCAGATAAAGAGGCTGATATTTCCCATGGGAGTGGGCGGAGAGCACAGTGACAACCAAAAACAGTAGGAGAATGAGAGTAAAGCAGAGTGAATACTTGGCCAGGTGGCCAGAAACACAACTGCAAATGAAAGCCAGCACTGCCAATGCTAAAACAGTTTTTGTTGGTTTAAGTAGTAGATTCCCGGCACCCTGGGAAAAATTGTGATCTGTCAAAGTGCAAGCTCTCACGGGCAAAGCTGTGGAGCTTGGGGCCCTCCAGCATTTAGCTCCTGTTGCGACCCATGTACGACACCCTTCTCTCACCATCACTTCTGCACACATGGTCAGCTGAGAGAGGACCTGAGCTGCAAGCTCTATGGTCAAAAGAAGACACTGGCACACATTCTGTTCAACTGTAAAACATCTCTAAGACCATGATAAGCATGATAAGGTGCTCCTGTCTCTTGGTGACACACTAGAGCAGGAGAGATGCAAGATGAGACCAGCTAACAGGGTCTTGAGAAAGGCCTTCACCTTCATCAACAAAAGGATCAAAGCTGTTTCAACCAAAAAACCAGAGCTTAATCTGCTGCAAACCACCAGGTCCTGGGAGATGAAGGTCAAGGTGGGAAGAAGGCTGCAGCTCCTGGAGGTGGTACGCACAGCCCTCTGCCTGGGCACTACACTGTGGTCAACCAAATATCATATATCAAACATCAAATACCAGTACCATGGGAGAAGAACTGCAATGAGAAAAAGGCCTTGAAGTACCAGACCTTTTATTCAAAAGTGCATGAACAAGGAATGGCAGGCACAGTTGTTATCTGTGAGATCAGCTGCAGAGGTTCCAGGCAATTTGTCAACTTGGTGGTTGTTGTCAGTTCTCTGCCTGGATGAAAAGGAGCAAGAAACAAGCAGTCTGTAGCATGGGAGAAGAGGCAGAACCTGTGGCTATATGGGACATGCAAGCAGATGGAAGCTGGAAGCCAGAAGCAGATGGGCAGTGATTTGGCCACCACTGTCAGCCCACCAGCTGGACAGTGCCATGGTTAAGGGTTGAAACACTCTGTGAAGGTTGGGTACCATCTGATGACATCTGGCCGAAGCTAACTCATAAGCTAACCAGAGAATGCACCTCAGTAGGTGTATTTGACATCTCACTTTTTACATCTACACTTGCATAAAAGAAATCTTGCAAGTATCTTAACAATTTGCATTTTCAGTTTGTATCATACTTTTACAAAATACTGCCTTTTAAAATACTACTTTTAATATTTATACCCTCACAACATGATAAACCCCTCTGTCACAGGCTGTTCACAACTTTTGATCTGACACCACCATCTGGCTAATTCACCATAAAGTTAAAAACCACATTTTAGACTTCAGTGTTTATCCATTGAAAGGCTTCTTCACAATCAGCAGTGCAGCCTTATAGAGCTGCTGGCGAATCTGTAAGCTCTGTCTTGTTCCCATTAGCATGTGAAAGCTGGTAATGTGTGATAAAAGAAGTTGTCTGTCACACATTCAGTTTTCACTTGAAAAACCTCTAAAGTTGGGAATCACAAAAGGACTATTTCTGTGCAGTCTTCCATCAATGAAGGAACATGCATTTATATGAGAAGCTGTCAATCTGGGAGTTTAGAAGCTTTTATATAAAAAAATACACTAATTACATGTAGCTACTATACACACTTCTAAGATAGGTCCCTAGTGGTTAGGATTCGGCGCTCTCACTGCCGCGGCCTGGGTTCGATTCCTGGTCAGGGAATATGACTTTTAGGGGCGGCTGTGGCTCAGGAGGTAGAGTGGGTCGTTTCCTAACCGGAGGATTAGCGGTTCGATTCCCGGCTTGTCCAGTCAACATGTCGAGGTGTCCTTGAGCAAGCCACTGAACCCCCAGTTGCTCTCGGTGATGTCACCGGTGTGTGACTGCTTGGGAGTGTGAATGGCCGAATAATGTGAAAGCGCTTTGAGTGTGCTTTAAAAGCATAGAAAGGCGCTCTACAAGTATAAGACCATTAAGACCAAGACCATAGATACGGAGATAGTTCATGCACAGTAATAAGGTGTGAAGAGACTCGTGTGAAACCATACAGGAGAGAAGCCAGTCAGTTTGTGGCAAAACCTTTTACAGCGCTTGCACACGTTCTTAACCCTTGTGTTCTGTTAAGGATCTTAACACAGCAGCACCGGCGGAAGGGAGACGCAATGCACAATGTAATTCATATGTCTGAAGAGCGATTTTAAACGAAAGTCTTGACATTGTCATTTGAAGTCACCAAGTATGCGTAAGTGTAACTTTAATTGTTGCTTTGCTTGACTATCTGTGTCCCAGTCCCTGTGTGAAGAGAGTTAGTGACAAGTTGTTGTGTGAAGAGAGTTTTGCCTGAATACAGTTGTATGAGTGGAGAGTTGCTTTTGACAGCCCCATTATTTATTCATTGGTGTGTTTGTGAATCTTATTGTAGATCCTCCCCCATAGCTCAAAAGAATCCTTCTTGGTTCATGTGTGAGCAGACGTGCATGTATTTGTGCAAGTGTGGGTATATTTATGAATGTCCATGTGTGTGTGTATTGCTTGTTGGTATCTCTTGGGGCCAAAACAACACATCTACTAAAATAAACGTGGCAGCTCAGCAGAACCCAGCAGAGAATTGCATTGCCACTGGTGTTGTTCAAGGTGTTGAAGGCCCAGTGACAACACTTCTGTTTCCTATGTATGTATGCATGTATGTACTGTGTGTGTGTGTACACTCATGCAGATATGTGTATGTGAAAGCTGTTCAGTGTGTGTACGCACACTGTATGCATAATACAGTGTATTACAGTAAAGCTAGCAAGGATCGGTTTTTCACATGCAGTGCTGTGTGTGCAGAGACAGTGAAGCTGCAGGTGTTTTGTCACAATTTGTCAGCCTGTGCAGATGTCACCTGCCCTCAGGCAGTACCTACTGGTCATTCTGCACAACTCAGAACAGTCCTTCTTTAATAGCAAGTACCAGCTCTTCAGCACAGAGAGCTACCACACAGGGGGGAATTTCTCATAAAATGGGAGGTGTATTAAGTTCAGAAACCTGCCCTGAAGCCTCACCTTAGGGAATGCACACCCTGAAATGCTCACATATAGCCGCATATTTGAACACTAGGGCCCCTCACTTTAAACTACGGCTGTAACTCAGAGTAATTACCAGTAAGAGATGTCTGAAAACTCCCTTTGAAGCAGCTTTTCCACCAAACACCAGCTCTCAGACATAATTACTGCTAGCACTGAAGGGAGATTTATACTGGCAGGCTGAAAAGAGTCACACATACACACACAAACTATGCACATATATTCATCCACCCATCCATTATCTGTACCGCTTATCCTGAAGAGGGTCACAGGGGGGCTGGAGCCAATCCCAGCTGACACTGGGCGAGAGGCGGGGTGCACCCTGGACAGGTCGCCAGTCTATCACAGGGCTGACGCATATATATTCAATAAAGATGATATTCTATGTGTGGATTCTGTGCGGATCTTTTTATACAAAGACACAAAGTAAATGGTTGAGTAAAGCTCTGATATTGGCAGCAGGTATGGCAGCTGCATGTCAAAGGGGTTGCCATGGTGACTGGGCACAGTCAGCTCAGCCATCCACTTCCTCCCTCTCTGTGTCTCTCTCACTTTATCTCTTTCACTCACTTTTTTGCTCCTAGTTATTTCGTCTCATACCAGTGGACAGATTTATATTACAGCCGTAGCCTTGAAAACATAACCTACAAAAGTGTCATTTTTAGACTTTTAAGTAACACAATGACATGCACCATTAACAAGCAACAACAGGAAAATAGTCCACTACATTCCTAGCGAGAGGAAAACGTCTGCATGAAAGTGACACTGGCATTATACCTTCATGTCCTGATAGTTTTTTCCCCTCAGACCACCATAATTGGTGAGAAAAAAGGACAGAGTGAGCCCGGAGCAGATAATCACATCCTGACAAGAGAAATTATTATGTTCAGTAGCAGAGAAGGGCAGCTTTGTGTCCCAGACAGAAATATTACACTGCTTTCTGCTCGCCTGCTTTACATGCAGAGGTCATCAAGTGCCTCTGTGTTAATTGCTTTACTGTGGACTTTGACTCTCTGAGAGTGCAGTGCCCCCTTTAAGCCCTCCTGAGATCATGGCCAGCACAACTCTATATCCTCAGAGACTTTACAAAGCCCCCAGTTTCCCTGGCAAAAGTCTCTCCCTGATTCTGAGCTGCCATGAACTCCCTCCATTTATGCAAAGGCTTCCTTTCCTTCACTGTATTCACAGGCCTGTCATTAACGCTGCTTACCGTGGTCTTTAACCCACTCATTAACACAGTCAATTAGTGCAGAGGAGCTAGAACAGGATAGGACAGTGGCAGAGCATAATGGCTAAATGTCAGCCATATTCTGTCTGCAGTGTGAGCCCATAATGAGAGTGAGGGAGCTCTGAAAATAGGACCTATTGCCTGTAATACGAGAATCACGCAAATGACTCAATGGGTTCTTTGTCTTGCTGAGCTCCCATACAGGAGCGCGGTGACACAAAAATGCTCATACTCACACTGGCACAGTGACGTTTAGATAGAAAGACACATGCAAAGCTTTTCATTGCAGCTCTTGTAATGGGCAATGGAGTCACACAAACAGAAAATGGCGCACACATTCATTTAGTGAGCACACCCACAAGTGTAATATTCAACACAATTCTTTGAAGGGAATATGAACCACACTATACACAGCTTCCTCACAACATTATATTAACTCAGCTCACATAATTTCTACAGCTGCTTTCCTCTTGCAAAGAAGGGCACAGTGTGCTAAAAGAGGTCTTTCTTCTTTTACAAATGAGGCTGTAGCTTACAGAGGACAGTGGGGAAGAACAGAAAGGTACAAAGAGCTGTCACAGAGACTCTTATAGAACAGAATTTGTGGTTCAGCCAGCCAGTATTCACCATCACTCCCATGTCGCTAGTGTTTATAGACAACACAGTATGTGTTAAACAGTCCTTTGTGCCACAGAGACATAATTTGCGCCTTGAGGATCCACTACATAAAATGTTTGAAAATGTGATATAATGCTTCAGAGCACCACCAAAACCAGCGCTTTGAAAAGATGCCCACAGGATTCACATCAGATCTACAGATGGCCTCATGGTGGGTGACTTTATCAAAAACACCTACTGTATTTTTAGCACTGGTGGCCCCAGTGAGAGTCAGACCTCCCCTTCCAATTAGAGTACTGATATAAAATACTTGGCACAAGTATGTCCACACTGCTGCTATTAAATGTTTTCCTGGACTGAGAACATTTTCTCACCCTCAGCCTCATTGGCAGGCCTGCAGATGTACCTTAAAAATATGGTAGGGAAAAGAATAATCAGCAGTCTACAAATACAAAGTAAGTCACACTGGTGAAAAGATTATTTTCCATTAGTAGGTCTGCATACACATGACTTGGAGAATGTTGCTTCGACTGTTTGTGTCAAGGTTCCATTTCATACTGAGGTCTTATTAATGCCACTGAGATGTGGCCAGCATTGATAACAGATACATTTTATTTGAAAATTGAACACTTCAGCCGCTCTTGTCTGCAAATCTTGTGTAGTTTTTCCTGTTCAAGTCTGTGACTGACAGGAGGTGGGGTCTAATAAACCTATATTACTGGATGGCAAGTGGAATCGCACACAGTACAGACTGCTGCATGTGGGAGAATGTCTGTGAGGGCTCAAGCACATCATGGCTTTGACTGTGGCTACTAGGAACTGTACCTGTAGCCTTGACTGCAACTGCCGGGCAGTGGACAAAGCAGAACTCCCTACCTTCCTACCACTATCTGGAACATCTCCAGCCCTGCATGCTTGTCCAGGGAAAGCACCAACACAGCAGGAGCTAAGTGCCAATTTCCCTGCCAGTGATGGGCAGGCAAGGAGGACAATGGGGAAGACAAAAGAAAACAAAGAAAAAGAGTTGCAGTAGCTCCAGCATCAAATAACTGATTTTTTAAGGAATTTATAGATGTGATTTCCAGGGAGGTGACCAAGTTCATCCAGCCCACCTGCTTGGAAAGATGCCATGCTGGGAGAGCACGAAACAGCAAGTTTGTGTGTCTTGGGAGGCTCCACATCAGTGGAAGTTTCATACCGAGACCACTACAGGTTGTCTTTCATGTTCCATCTCTGAGCCGTTTGGCCATGACTCACCCGACACTGGATCTATCAACCTGCCCATGTTACTCACACTGCGTGCAAGTGTGTTATTTGTAAAACTTCTTGGGCAAAAATAAAAAATATAATAAAAGTAAAAAAACATTCATTTAACTTCACTGCATCATTCCCCACCAACTTCTGGGCCTATTTCCTGTGCGAGGCTGTGTGCTGCAACTTTAAGCAGGCTTTGATTGTCAGATGGGTTGATAACCTTTCTGCCTCCCTTTCCAGCATCTGTCAATCACCATGGAGCCTGTGAGCTAAAGGGAGCATGAGAAGCGACACAGCCACAAGGGAAGAGAGTAACACAAAGAAAAAGAATCAGAAACAGAAACATACATACAGAAAGAAAGAAGTCGACACTTACTCTGGACCCATTAGAGGAGCAGCAGACTGCACTGGCTAAACTCAATTACAACCTGCTTCAGCATTTCTGATCATTAAACTAATGCCCAGAATTAGAGATGGAACTCTGTCACCCCTTGTCTCCATTAATCTATTAGAGTTTATTGGCTGGTCTATTTTCTAGCTTGGAGATAATTGTGTTTCCCTAACACACCCTGTTTACTCCTCCATCTTTTGCTGACTTGACACAGTTGCTAGTTGCTGTGATCCAAAATGTCACATACTGTATGTACATACTGTTTTCACTATTGCACACTGTTGTTAAGAGTGTGTACTTGAGGTCTGTCTTTGTGTAAAAAAAAAAACAAAAAAACTCCTCTTTAATTACTGAATAACTTTCATGCTTATCTTTTGGTTGAATTGGACCCTGGCTCCTTTTCCACCTTGGTGTGGTTCCTTTGGGCAGGTGTGAACACAACAACTGCTGCAGACAAATACCACAGTACCGAGCCCCTTTCGTGGATGTGGTCTCGGTACGGTGCCAAACAAATTCTGGAATAGTTCATTTTTGGTGTGAATGTGATCTAACCTCAATCTAAAGCAACTACAAGGAGTGCAAGGAAAGTTTGAGCTATGGTTTGGTATGTTGTTCTCAATTTTCGCTCCCTTTTGTTGCTCAGTTGACTGTAAGCTGCATGTTTTTTTGCAAAGTATGAAGCAGTATTGCATTGTATTTCCAAAACAAAGGACTCACTTGTGGTGATGAATTCACATAAATACAGTATATCCCTCAGTACTGCAGTGTGCAGACTGTATTAACAGCATTTTAGCACTGTTTTGGTTTTATGGCCAACCAAACAGGCATCAGCTGGTCTCGGTTTCAGAAGGCATCTGTTCAGTGCAAAATATTTTGATAAACCTACAGACAGGGTGCACTTCCTGTCCAGCACCAAAACAGCAGATTAATAAAACTAGCGACTAGCTGGGGGAACGTAATGGAGCATTTAGCACCATTCTTTCCATTTTCAATGAAAAGGTTTTTCTTTAATCATTCATCCAAATAATTTCATTAGTATTATATTACAAGTTGTTGTTAGAAAGGTCTTTTACAGTACCTGCAATCCATTGCAGTTACCAATTTTCTCTTGTGAACAGAACATTTTACACAAACCCTACCTGTCAGCACCTATTTTGAGCAGCTATTTTTCCCCTCAGTAGTAGCAGAGAGGGATTTCTGAAAATTAATGGCTGCACACTGCCTTCATGACACCTGCCCCCTTTATCAAAGTCTAATGACAGGATTGTCAAAAACCCAGACAGGATTATACAAACAAAGAGTGGAGGTGTGATGAGGTGTTGAATGAAAAAGAAATAATTGTCAACATGTGTCAGTTGTCCCACCAGTAATTATGAAATAATATGTGTGTGTGTGTGTGTGTGTGTGTAAAGGCATGAAAGTTAAACTCATCCATACAGTATGTCTACTTATGCAGAAGTTGTTTTGTTGATGCGCGTCTGTTTTCAGACCATTTGAGGACATCTATGCATGTGAGGAATGTGTGTATCGCTCTTAGTCTGTGTGGGTGAGAGAGACAGTAATAAATGTGGTGAGAGGGAGGTGGCAGTGAAGAGTGATGGATCGTCTGTGCGCTGCAGGCTGAGTCTCCAGGGAGGGACACTGCTACATCCTATCAGGGAGGGACAACTTAGAGTAATTGGGTCACTGGTACTGGGAGGAAAGTTTCCACTCAGCCATGCATTTATGTGAGTGAGTATCAAAGAAGGTAAGGAGAAAGGAGAAGAGAGCGAGGGGAAGCAGCAAAGGTAGGGAGAGTGATAAATAATGAGAATGTGGTCTGTGTGAAAAAGGCAGGGAGAGGCACATTAAAGCAGAAAAATAGAAGCTGAAAAAATGGGCACAGTAGAAAATGAGGAGCAGGAACACAATTGGCAGGAAACAAGCTACTGTTTTGTTTTTGGATACCTCAGTGACTGCAGGCAGCCATGGATTTGAGGGGTTTCTGTTTTTCCTGTGCAGACTGGAGTGTGAGTAGATTTCAGCTTGCATGGCCTCCTATCAGTTAGTACACAGTATGCAGAAAAACTGGCAGAGCTGACTCTCGTGCATCCGCTGTGCCTCTTCAAGTGGAGATCAGCAGTTAACATCACCACAACTCTCCTTTAATGAACACAAAGAGGTGCAAAAGACTTGTCAGGGTAAAAAGAGGATGGTCTTCAGGGTGCTTATGGGTTGTGAAAGGGAGACTCAAGGGAATCAAGATGAAGAAGGTAGAGATGTGAGTGAGAAAGACAGAGAAATGTGGGCGTCCTCTGCTGCTTTGACAAGACTGAGTGGTCAGAGATTGAGTATTGTGTAAATCTATCACTACAACGCCAGATCTGGCTGCTACCTTGTTGTTTCTGGCCTTGTCTTCTCCTGAAGTCAGACCAGGTTAACTGTCTCCTCTTTTAAGTTCATGAAAATATACTGAATTTGTAAATCTCTTTTCTTGAATATGCATCACTTGTCCAGGTTTGCATGCTTTATCTCCAGCTGCTCCAGCCATCTTTTAGAGTCTAAAAACATGCAGGTCATGTGACTTTGAAATTCTATATTGCAAATAGGTGTGAATGTATTAACTGTGACACACTTCTCTCCACTATGACCTAGAATAACAACTAATCCAAATCCAACACTCAGTCTTATAAATATTTAACACGAGTTCAGGATTGCATCATCTATATACAGTATGTTAGATGGGTGATCATATGTGGCTGGTCATATGCCAGGAATAGCTGGGACATTTGAAACTCTTGTTTACAGCACTATGTAAATATTTTTAACATCATTCTCATAGGCTGTACAATGTTCCATGGGGCCTCAAGGTCTGCATTTTATCCTCTGTATAAGGTGCTACACAGATTTAAACACATCATTAAAGGTAATTAGAATCAGAATGTAGATGGTAGGAATTTCTTTTGCTAGCATGAATACAGGACAAACCCATCTGACTCTTTGTGAGGATTCTACCATATTAAGATGCTGTAGTATGTATAATGTTTACCCAAGCTTAAGTAAGTTAAATAAATTGCCTGAATTGGGAAACTATCGTGTCCTGAGTCTTCTTCAACTTCTTCCACCTGCCATCCTTTCACTTCACAAACAGCTATTATCATATAACCATAAGATTTCTTGATTAATCAGTGGGTTTATAAAATAAAAGTGTGAAAAAAATGGCCTCAAGCTAAAGGTCATCAAAGTTCTTGTATTGTCTGACTAACACTCAAAAAAACTTCTGCTACACAGAGAGTGATACATTTTACTGTGTGTTTTTAGCAGGTACATCATGTAACAGTAATAGCCACCTTGGATAATGAGACAAACAGAACATCGCCACCCACAGAAACTCCACCTTCATGATCAGAAATCAGAGCGATTTAAAAGAAAAATGACATCAGGAGAGTGGACACACTGACAGTGATTTCTGAGAAGAGCAGTGGGGGGGTGGAATTCACCACAGCAAAGATGGGACCAAATAATAAAGGATAATCATCCATTTTCTGCATCCCTGCTTGCATGTCACAAATGGGGGATGTGAAGCAAACATGACAAAAGGAACTCGTCACTCCTTTACTTCTATTCCAGCATTCTGTAGCTGCCTTTTGCTCATTTTTGTCTTATCTTGCTCTTTTGTCTTTTTTCTGCCCCTCACATCCTTGCTCCTGTTCTTATCATCTTCTAATTTTCTCCTGCACCACTATCCATCATCTATTCAACTAGGCCATCAACCTTTCACTCTTTTAACTGTGTCACTGCTTTTACAGGTACAGAATAAGTGCACATTTATTCACCACAAACCCAGTACTCAGTCAGACTTTCTTATCCATAACATTTATTTGTCTGAGCTCCTCTTTTTCTTAATGTGATCCAGCTATTGAATCAGCTTATTGCTGAAAAACAACAACATAATGCTCTGTGTTGTGGTTTACATATGCAATTACACTAATTTCACATGCAAATTAGACTGAGCACAATTATTCATAAAGCATACAAGTCTCATACTTTAACTGGGTTGAGAAGCACAATTTCTAAGCATTGCATTATGTCCAGTACCCCTTTTACTGAGCTGTCTTGTAAATTTGGCTGAACTGCTAGAACAAGCTTTATTTGAAATTTTATGGGCAAAGAACTCAAAAGATATTTATCAAATATCAAGCTGTATGATGTATGATCAGTCAAGCAAAATGTGAGCTTAATAAAAAATAAAACTCATTAACCCATGACTTCTGGACATGAATTGACTTTGTGTCTACAGTCAAAACTGCTGTCGGATGTGAAAGGCCCTCAGTTGAAAGTATGCACAAATGACGGGAGGCATCCAGTGGAATATAGATTTAGCAGGTTGTAATTCTTCCAGAAAATGCAATTAGTCTCTGTTGAGTTGCCTTCCCCATTTGAGACTACAAAAGGATTAACCTTTAATACTTAGAAGCATCTTAACAGGATACCATTTTAAATGCAATTCCCCACAGAAAGCATTTATTATTAAAGAATATACTATAATGCTTGTCTTAGCATGAATTTTTAAGTTTTAGACTAGAATAATAAATAATAAACATTTACATTTTACACTGTAAGACCTCCAGGAAGCAATGCGGTGATACAAATGAGAGCCGACTTGTCCTTAAGAATCAATAGCTTCAAGGAATCATTCAGCATGAAATAGTCCCCAGTCACTCTCTGCTCACCTCCGCTCTAAGTATTAATACGCCTGAATATAATCTGGGTGTTTGGCAGCCAAATGACTGCACCTTGGCTTCAAATGTTCACTGTTAACCTCCCTCTCTCCTATATTTTATTTGCTGATAATAACCTAATCAGTTACACTCCACAGCAGCAGGCGGTGCTTTTCTTGACAGTGCTCAGCTTATACTGCCAGCTGTTTGGGGACATCTGATGGCCCTTTTATGCTCTTTTGAATGATTCATTTCACTTGTTGGAAACAAGGTTGAGATGAAACCAAGATGCTGTTGGTACGGCTTTTTAGCCATGCTAGCGGCATCACTCTGTGAATTGCAGTGCCGGTCAGAAAGTCCAAATTATCTCAACTGCTGCTGAATAGACTGCCATGACGTTTTGCACTGACATTCGTGGTCCACAGAGGATGAAGCCTACTGAACCTGGTGATCCCTTGGCTTTTCCTGTAGTGGCAAAATTAAGCTGGGATTTTTGTTTTTTAATAAAATGTCTCAAATACAATGCAAATACCTGCAAAGCCAGTGGCATTCCCATCAGCCTCAGTTCTATAACAACAAAGTAAAGAGATCAAGGATGGTTTTAACCTAAATATTCCTTCAAACAAGGCAGCTGAGATTTAGCTTGATACACGCAGCCCTGTTGAGTCTGGAGGTCACTTGTGCTGTGCTCGAGAGCCCTTCAGCAGTCATAGCAAGGACCACATTAATTACATCCAGACCCAAGTTAATAATCAGCCTTTCTAGCTGGAGGCAAACCTGCAATCTGAGAATGTCAATCTAAAGAAACAGCATCAAACCAAGTGAGATGAAAGCCCAGTGGAAAATCTAATTAGTATTAGTAACAGTAAGGGATTGGAGTTTTTGAGCCCTCTTACACAAAATTTCATCAGTGAACAGATATACTCTATGCCACGGACTGTTCAGAAAGGGGCGATTATGTCAGGCCTCTTCCTGCCTTCAGCTTGGTCTGGCCTTCACTGGCTGCACCTTTCCACCACTGGAGGCTGATCAAATAGGTGGTCTGGTACTGTGTGTGAAGCTCCAGAGGACAAAAATTAATTAATCCTATTAGTCAGACAGACAGAGACCAAAACCCCAAGACAATTCCCACTATGTAATTTGCATTCATTACTGCTGCAATACCATTCTCTTTCAAATCAAAGAAAACATTAAAGCACAATGAATTTTATTGGTACAAACAATGTAAACAATGTTTTGGTTTGTATCGGATGTCCTTGCTTGTATTTGAAGCCGCTGTACCAGAGTCAAATTCCTCGTGTCCAACGCCAATAAGGCTGATTCTGATTCTGATATAGGATGAAGGCAGTGATCACGCCAGTCGAGGCTAAACAGTTAAAGTGAAGCGACTTAAATCTAATACAATGTGTAGTATATAGGTAGGCTTCACTATCAAAACTGACATTATATTAAACTCTCTTTTGTTTTTTTGGCTGTTGGTGTGACACACGCAGCTGAGGCACAAGTTGATATCAACCAAAAGCAGAAATGTATGTAAATCCAAAGATGGGTCATATTGATGTGAATACCAGTTAGATCAACTATAAAAATGTCTAGGAATTAGCAAACTGATAGCATTTCAAAGCTACCTAAAGCAGAAAACAGGCATTCAACAAGCTAAATAATCTGTGCCCCAAAACAAGACTGATCACTTAATGGATACATCAGAGGAAATATTCTCTGCTACCATGTTAACAAATGCCAAACACAGATAAACTGCTCAAATAAACAGGAACACTGGCCACAACTTCAAACTAACCCACAGGGACAACATAGGCTGTTAATTAGCGTGTGGTATAATACAACTCTCCTGTATTTGCAATAGTGATTAAGTCAACAAATCCCACGAAGAGACCAAAACCAACAATGAAGCGGTCCACTACCAAGTATCGTCCATGTAGCAAAGTCGGATATAGCTCGTTCCTCTTTGCCATAAAGCTCCGTTTATCGATACTAAACACATTGTATAATAAACAAACTGTTTCTTCATTATGGAGAACATGAGCAGTGTAGTTTGTTTTTGGCAGTCCCACATACAGTGTCCTGCCAGCTGAAAATAATTACAAACAAGTGTAAAATTTACAGAACTTTTGTTTTAATGTTTGCTAAAATGGCCCAGTGTTCATTTAACTTTATACTAAAACTAAAGCACAATGTTTACTGACTGCCTAATACACCCTACACACTGACAGGTGCCATTGTAACGAGATAATCAGTGTTAATCACGTCCCCTGATCAATGGCTGATCAATGTATTTCTTCACTGTTTAAGTTTTGACCTGTGGTCTTTTAATTACAGTACATCTCCTTGTTCTGCGTGGTTCTGTGCAATAGTTTAAGTCAACCATCTGGAAAACTACTGTAGCTTTATCCTTTAACCCATTTTTATGAAGATTTTGTAATTCTTACCACTATAGTAATGGGATAGTTTAGGTCTGCTTGATTACTTGAACAAGCTTTGAGACAGAAAACAAAGGAGGGGTTTGTGACACAGTTCTGTTCTAAATGCAGAGCCCGTCTGCGCTCCTTTCATCTTTAAAAGATCTTGTAATATCACATCTTCTGACCAGAATTTCTCCAGGCCTCGTTCAATTGTGCTTGTACCGCTATACAAGATTACACTGAACCCAACCCCTTTCTTTTCATCTACCTTCCTCTCAGTCAGACCCCCCTAATCCTGTTCCTCACACTTCCTCCCATCAACATCTATCAACAACCTTTCAATCAGCTGCTGCCCTCCCGCTCCTCAGAAACTTGTTCAAAGTATGCTGATCCAAAGACGTGTAATGAGGCACAAACGGACAATGGGCCACTATGGTGATCCAGCTGCAGGAGGTGAGAAGTCTCTCGGCTTCTAACAACGTTTCCCCGATTGACCTGTGACCAGTTTTATTCTCTGAAAGCTTTGGCTTACCTCACAGCTCACCTCTCTCTTTCACTCTCTCCTCTGCTAATCCCTCAGTTTCCCCCCTTTTCATACACTCTTGATATCACTCCCTCCCTCCCTCCACCTTCTTTCTCATTCTCATCCTACATGTCCATTCAGTTCATTCCTGCATTTCAGTTCATTTGCTACATTAGCTCAGGACAAGAAATGCTATCTTGCCAAAACATGTATATAACAAATAAATGGAAAAACATAAAACAACAGGGTATAAATATGAATAAGGATTAAAGTTGGTAAGCCGTCAGGTTTACATGCAGCTACAGTTAGTTTTGCAACAAAGGACTCATATTCATGGAGCCATATGTACCATAAGAGCTGGGTATTAGTCCTTTGGCTGTCATAAACACTGTTACTTTTACATTCAGTTTGATCAGATACACAATCAATGTGCAAATTATTTTTAGGGAGCTAATTCTGGCAGAAACTCTACATGCTGATCTAAGTCTTCTTTTATCTTGGAACAGGCCCCCTGTCTCTCCATTGAATGTGCCAGACAGGCTTTTAATGCACTTCACCACCTCCACTCACATATCGGTGCACACACACACACACACACACACACACACACACAAAGAGGGATACACACAATATGCTTCAAGGTCCCCAGCTGGCTTCCAAATGCCAAATGCATGCCTAATAAATACAAACACCAATACAATAACACACACATAACAACATGCAGCCACTTCCTCACATATTTCTCAGAAATCCTCCCACATTTACACATTCATTGACTACAAATGAACTGAGGATGCATGTGTCAGACTGTGCACTTGCTCAAATCTGCCTCATTGTTAACCTGCTGTATTGCATGGAGTATAATTCTTTATACCTCTTCTTTCATTTTGACTCTCTGTGCTTTACACTAGCTGTTTATCATCCCTCATATACTCTTTATATCCTTTCCCAAATCCCACCGCCTGTGCACTCAGATCAGGTTTTACCATAGATGCGATCGGCATGTTGACGGCCCTGTTCTTGTGAGCACTGCATGGCCCAACGCCTACTGCACATGTGAGACAAGAGAGAGCTGACTTTACAGGTATGAGCTTTGAAATGGTAAGAAGATCTGTTTGTAATGCAGCACAGATGAAATTGAGCCATGAGAAGAAGTACAAGAGGAGGGAGGAGGTGTGGGTGGCAGGAGAAGGGGTACTGTATATGGAAAAAGAAGGGAGAATAAGAAAGGACCCACAGCTCACCATCTCACCTGTAGTAATAACACTGTTACCTCCAGGGATTTATTCTCTCTCACTCTGTCTGCCTCCATCTTATCTCACTACCTCCATCTGTCCTTTGATAACGGATAAAAAATATGAACTAGGTTTATGTAGAGGTGAAAATGAGAGCTGCACAATGCATGCACTTCTAATCCATTTCGTTCCATGTTTAATACCTACATTGTGCATCAGAGAGAGTTCTTATGTTTCTGCGATAAACAAGAAGCTGAGTGCAGGAGCCCCCTTCTCTTCACTTACTATGTATGCTACATTTTGGTACAATGCACTGCCCAGTCTCCTCATTGCATTGTACTTTACCTTATTAGGGGTCTTTAATCACAAGGATACTGCAGAAAAATCAGTCCATAGTAATGTTTCATGTACATATTCATTTTAATGAGAAAAGGTTTAATGGGTTTTAGGTTGTTTTATTCGACTTAAAATGACTAGACTTTAAATTGTGTATGTGTCTGGTGTATTTCAAATAAAAAGTGTCTTAGTTCAACTGATTTTAAAGTACTTAAAACTGTTAAGGAACTCAGAATAAATCCCAACTCACCTGGTCCAGACAGCTGGGCTGGGCTGGCACCGTGACATCAAAGCACAGCTCAGAGCGAGCACAGAAGTGAACCTGGGGGAAAAGGAAAAAACTTAACATGAGAAAAAGCCTGAAAGTGAGAACACACGAGATGTGTGTGAAGAAAACATGAATAATTGACAGCAAGTCGAAATCATGCAGATGAAACAAATAGCCAGCTCCTGGTAACATTTGCATTAAAACAGGCAATATGACACAGTGCTGAAAAAGATTTTTGTGGAAGTGATGGCGCGAACACATACACGTGCATTAATGTGCACTAACCAGAGGAACCATCTCTTCACACGTTTGACAGTAATGAGGTAAAGGCAGAAGCAGAGCACTGGATTTGAAGAGCAGAGCCTGCAAGCAGCAGACAGGCAAGCAGAGCATGTCAAATCACCCTTATGTGGGACAAAATCATTATGTCACAGCAGACTAATCTGGAAGCCACTAACCGCAATTGTTCTTTTGGCAAAACAAGGGTCAGTGGCAGATGGGTAGAAGCTGGAACTATGAAACTAGCTGCTGGCCACACAAGCATAGTAACTTAAATGCTAGTCTCATTTACCTCAGTTTCTATTTGGCTCTTGAGGCCTCAACCTTAGTTCTAAGCCCAAATAAATTTAGGCCAGGCCAGGGGAGACCATGGCTTCAGTGCCTCTGGTCTCCAGAGGGTTGACCGTAGCTGTCACAGTGTGTCCATCACATGTTAAAAACTGACTTGGCTAAATGAAAATTACATATGTGCAGCCAAAATCTCAAGAACACTGTAGCAATTATTTCAAACAAGTGCACAATAAACTTATCAGTTCATTTCAGGTCTGCTTCATTTAAGTTCATGTTAAATACCTTTGATGGCTAGAATTAATAAAGAACCAATTTAGCTGTGAAATAAATGGATAACTAAAATTGATAGCTGTATTAAAATTTGGGTCTGCATGACTGGCCTTTTGGATTTACAGTAAAGACACATTTTCAACTGTAAAATATGAATTTCTGTTCAAGAACATTTGTCATTACATTAGGCTACCAATTTAGGGCATTTAGGACAAATATGTTAATGACTTTAGCATTTTGACCCGTCTGTTCTTTAAAGTCTATAAAGATAAATTCGATCTCAGCTGCTTTACTTGGTGATTACTGTAAATGTTTTCTATTGTTTGGTAGAGAAACCTGAAAGTGGACTAACCGATTTACTTAACTTTCTTTATCATTTTAAAGCCCCGTACAGCCAAAGGGGGCTGTAAATTTGGATTATAATGACTTGTACTTTAATTACTATGACCGACCCCTTTTACACCATCACACTGCCATTTCATAGTGTCATAAAAATATAGATTATAGCGTCTTTTGTGATTTTCCTATAGCTAATTTCTGGTCAAGAAACAAAACATTGATGTGCAGTAGACTGAGGAAGAAGCACACTGATTTATTCACTCTAGGCTTTATAATTATAAGTTGCATTTGAGTGTATTGAGTTTAACCAGAAGTCTGCATCAGTGTGTGGTGACTAATTAAGACTAATGAGGAACCCAGAGATAGGTTCTCCTAACAGGATTTTGCACCATGTAATATTGTGAACTGATCTGCATAAATGCATACATCACACAATCAACCTCTTCTTCTTGGTAGCCAGAGGACAATCTTTCCCACATCCCCAAATACATTAGAAAGATCATTACATAATGATGAAGTTGGAGTGAGAGATCTAACAGGGCAGGAGGGGTGTGATCCTCAATATTTAACACCTCTCGTCCTACATTCACTTTGACTCTGACCAAGGAATAACCTTCTGATCTCCGCCATCAAAGCTCACTCTGACAGTCACCTCACATCAAACTCTACCCCCCCCCCCACCCTAATCGACACTGATTGTCTTATGAAATCCCTAATCACTGAAAATTACTTTAAGTGTGATGCCTATATGTGTAGGTTCTGAATAACTTTAAGATGATGAGCAAGTGCAGGAGGGTTTTTTTGTGCCTACTTGATTTGAAGTAGCCGTGCACAGTCACTCTATATGCAAGTGGTTTTGAAAGCTAATGAGACACAGCAGACTCCTCTCCTCTTTGAGGAAGGGGGCAGCCAAAAAAAGAAAAATTGAATATTCCTGTTATAACCCTACAGGGACATACCAAGTTGTGCTTGGTACTTCAACCATGACTGTACAGTGATGCTGAATGTATTTTTTAATCTCCTTTGGCATCATGTAATATGTCTACTCCTACACTGACTTGTACTGTGTTTGTTGATATGGAGTTAGTGACCTTATCCTATTTTGTCTGATCCTATAGTACGGCAATAAGATAGCCACTGATAATGAATACAAGGCACTCCACTGTGAACCGACGACCTTATCTCACATGATGGGATTGTGTCATGTAATACAGATAATACTTCTCCTGCCTCATACTTTGTTTCTGGTATCCAATAATGGTTACAGTTAATTTATCACCATTTAGATTTTTTAGCCATGCATGGCTCTGTGGATGGAAATGTCGGTCGTTTGGGTTGGTTGGTGGGTCTGTTCATTGCTTTGGATGGATTGCCATGGAATTTTTGTACAGACATTCATTGTTTCCAGATGATGAACTTCATTGACTTTGGCAATCCCCTGAATTTTCCTCTAGCACCATCATGATGTTGACCTTTGTGATTTCGAGTGGAATTGTTCAACAACCATTGGTACAGCTTATCATGAAATTTGGTACAGACGTTCATGTTCTTATCAGAAGTGTGTTAACTTTAATGATCATCTGACTTTTTATTAATAGACATTATACAGTATGTCAACAATTAGGACTTCTCTTATGAATTATTATAGATAATACTTTTTGTGGGTTAAACTTAGACTCTGATCCTCAACAGTGGACTTTTTGACTTTGTCATGTTTTGTATTGACTATACTTTCCAATTTTAATCTATATACTAATTACTCTGTGAGTTTATAGTGACCTGACCCTATTTTACGGTATTTTAATTACTATAACCTCAGAGAACCTTATTTTCTTGCTGCATGCTGCTGTAATACTTGAACAGCACCCCTCCCAAACTAGTAATCACAATTGTTCTTTTCTTTAGAGACTAATTCCTGCAACAGTGTTGCTGCTATAATTAACCGCAAACTATTCCTCAGAAAACCGGTGCTGGGTTTTTTTTGCTTATTGAAAATTGTTGCTAAGAAAAGACAAACACACATTAAGTGATGGGGCAGGAGGTGCGTGAAGCAGATGGCAGTCCCTTCTACATAAGCAAATTGACCATAAATTCAATCCAATTCCCCCTGTGTGTGTGTGTGTGTGTGTGTGTGTGTGTGTGTGTGTGTGTGTGTGTGTGTGAGAGAGAGAGAGAGAGAGGGAGAGAGAGAGAAACAAAAAGAAAGAACAATACAGAGCCAGAAGGATATATGGCTCATATGCAGCTGGGACCTGATTTTTTTTGGCACAGTCACATTGAGTTAAATCAAACCGAATGTTTCTTTAATACATCACTACCAATAAATCTAATGCCAAATGATATCTGTTGAACTATCAGGAGTAATTTCCTCATGTAGCCTAGAGGATACTGGAAGCTATTGGTTTCCCTCTTGTCACTCCAACATATTTGAATTGAATAGTGATTGATAGAGCGA